>NW_023665324.1:153960-158960 GCF_015228065.2 Penaeus monodon | reverse complement strand
AATAATACACAGATAAGTAGAGGCAGAGTCATTATTGAAAATGCCTTTGGAAGAATGAAGTGTAGATTCCGGCGCACACGAGATTTACAAAACACAAGTTTGGACATGTGTTAAGATTGTTTTGGCAGCCTGCACTCTTCATAAACATGTGTATGGAAGATAGATGCACTGAACACCAGGAAGGCTGCCTAGACATGATGATGAAATGAGTAATTGGGAGCAGTGGAAATAGAAAAGATATGGCCCTGAAGATGTAACCATAAAAGTTAAGTATGAAAAATAAGGGTAAGTAAGAGTGTTCACTGTTTCAAGATAAACTGAATAATGTTCATATAAAAGGTAAAGCAGGAAAGTGGTTGACAAAGATTTAAGCTTATTTTTCCCATTTTTTGTGACATCCGTTATAAAAAGTAAGAGTTAATTTAAAGTTAGCAATTTAGAGGTATTTAAAAAATATATTTTTTTGTAATTTTGAATAGAACAATCGTTTCTTTTTCTTGTCTATTTTCTTATTTTCAGATCTTTAAATATATATCAATAGTATCGTCAAATAAAACTTAATTATATTGTCTGGTTTATTGTAAATATACATTCTTCTACAAAAAAATATTATCTTTTAGCGTAAATATACATTCCTTATGAAATGTAACAGGATCATTTTATTATCACAAAACAACCAGAGAATACATTTTATCTTGAGCACCAGTTATGACAGAATCTCATATATTTTATTGTGTGTATATACATTTCTTCTATAATATTATCTTTCATTGTAAATATACATTCCTTATGTAACAATTGCATTATCTTATTATCACAGAACAACCTGAGAATACATTTTAATCACCAGTTATCACAAAATCTCAATTCCATTACTTGATGAATTGTAAAGACAAAATATTTCAACATATTTGATACAAACTTACAAAATAAAACATTAAGCTGTACAAAGCAAAAAGAAAAAAAAATCAGGCTCTTTCTTTAATATGATATTCGACTGCATTGTTTGTACAAAAATAAAATAAATAATTCACTTAATGTTTCAATATCACAGAAAAGTCTTATCTTTAATTCAAAATAAGTATGTGATTTTTAACATGAACATAAATCAATCCCTTAAAAAAGAAAAAAATAAAAAAATATATGCACTATGTACATAAAATAGGAATTGTGCGTCCTTGTTACTGTATGTATACATGTAAAAGTAAAATAAAAAAAATTTGATTGCATTTTATGACAAAGAGGGGACAAACACTTTGGCGTTGAAAATAAAGATAAAGAAAACACTTTAGATTCAGTATAACAAAAAGAAAACAATCTTTGGCTTTGAAATTAACACAAAGGAAACAATCTTTGGCTTTGAAATTAACACAAAAGAAAATCTTTGGCTTTCAGTATAAAAAATAAACTTGAACTTTAAAATGAACCAAAGAGGAAACAATCTATTGATTTGAAAATAACAAAATGGAAAATTAAATTTTAGCTTGAGAAAGTAAAAAAAAATTATTAACAAGAAAACTCCGCTAAAGCCCCCCAAAAATAAATGAACAATGAAATGTAGAGCAATTAATTACACCTAATATAAAATAATAATAATAATAATAATAACAATCTTAATAATAATAATAAAACAAAATTAAACTCTGAATAAAAAGAAGGGCTTGTTAGGAAAAAAATAATCATAAAAAAAGGTAATTGAAAATATATCACATCTTCTTAACTATTCAGCGAGCACATCCACAACTTCCTCTCGCATCCTTTTCATGAGCTCTAAAACTTCTCTCATAATTTCATAGTGACGCTGTTCACTCTCCCTCAAGAAGGCTACCGTCTCACTCTCCTTGGCCTGTCGCCTCTTCCTTTGTCTCCGTGCCGGTGGTGGCACTTCCAAGTGTGAGGGTCCAGGTATGGGATCAGCCACAGGGTCATCACTAGCCACAGGGTCAGGGTCATCAAGGTCTTCTTCATCCAATTCATCTGGTAGATGAATGTGAATCCCTTGGCTGTGGCTGTAACTGGAAAGTCAATGTCATGCTGACTCCTATCAGTTCCTTCATCTCCTCGAAAAACTGAAATTTACTGGGAGCTCTCCTAGACATTTCATTATTGGCTTCGCCTTCTAAAGCCATCCTGTAGACCCTTCCACTTATGCTGAAGTTTCTCAGGATGGAATCTCTTCCCAAAAATCACCGTCATCCTCTGGGCCAATCCTGCCAAAGCAACTTTTTCTTCCCTTTTGTTAAATCAATCCTTTCCTGCAATCTGCTATCGAGGAAGGGCAATTGGTTATAATTCTTTTGCAGATATTCCTGCATAAGTTATAAAAAATTGTTTCATTTTTAGTGAAAACCCTCGGCTTCCTCGATTTCACTTGGTTCTACACAACAAACCCCTCTGAGGAAATAATTGGTGTAGATACCAAGGAAGATGGTGTAGCGGATGTTGAGGGAAGAATGGATTTAAGCAAGTAGGAAGAGCATGTCGCTTGGAGGAAGACCTGATGGAGTGGGTGACATGGTAGCAAGAGAAGGCGATGTGGTTGCAGAGGATACAGCAGGAAAGTTCTGATAGGCAAAGACTGGTTTCCCAAGTACCCTGCGAGGGTATACTTCAACTGTTCTGCAAAATGAAATGCACACATCATTAATTGATTCCTGTAATAGATATATATACATATAAATACATTTATACATACATATACATATATATCTACATATATATTTACGTAAACATACATATATCTATATATCTATATATATATATATGCATATACATACATTATATATATACATATATATATATATATATATATATATATATATATATATATTATATATATATATATATATATATATATATATACATATACACACATTATATATACATATATATTTATTTATATATACATACATATTATATATATATACATTATATATATATATATATATATATATATATATATATATATATATATATATATATATATATATATGTAATCTATGTGAATATAAATATATAAATATATATATATATATAAAACATCTTTTTGTCTGTCTATATAAAGTTCACTGCAATTAGACAGGGTTCTGGGGGAAAAGCCCTAAGTTAGGAATTTGTTTAATTCAATCAATTATGTTTGTGGATTCCCTAGGAGGTAAGGTCGCTTTGTAAACATTACCAATACTTGCATTTATATAGTTTGTGAGAGGAATTGACACGATTCACCCATAAAAGTGTGGATAATTGATAGAAGGATTAATAACTGCAAGGTTGGATGAATGTGTGAAACTAAGAAACTAACAATGAAACTATCCCATATATATGTATATGTACATACTTAGATGTAAAGCTATACCATATTTTGAAGATATACTTATTAATCAGTTTTTACAATAACCTATATCAAGAACGTTTCAAGAATATTGTAGTTCATCATATGATCTGGTCTTCTTTATTTCTTTCAATCTTTATTTATTATCTTTTTTTTTCTATAGGAAAGTATATAGTAAACCAAAACACAACCCAACTCACCGTGGAAGCCACTCGAGAGCCCATTCCACTGTTAATTCCTGGTCTGCAAAATACCTCCCTGGAAAATCGGTGCTTCTACGGTACACCACCGAATTTTCTGGGAATGGCACGGTACCATCGGCATCCAGCCAATAATTGTTATCGTGATCTTTGAACAGTGGAAAGACAAATGCGTCAGCGTCACAAACTTTTCCCATGTAAACATTCGTTATATTATAACAATAACTACACATTGCAGATTTTATCTGTTTCATAAACTTACTCTGATACATAAGTAACTAAATGTGCAACAAAAGACACGAAAATAGCATTAAATAATAACAATACAGCGTCAAATAAGAAGACTCACCAACAATTTTCTCGACGCCTGCCATTATCTCTGTTTGTAAACAAACGCCTTTGTGACGCCATCTCGTCCTGGTGGCCCCGCTGCGAACCAGGGCGAGTTGGACGAGATGGACAACTTGTCCAGGACGAGAAAGTAGGGGTTCCGAACGGTCAAAACATCTTGTCCAATTTGTCCAACTAGTTGGACGAGGAGTTCCGAACGCAGCAAAGACTAGATTTACATACACACACATATACACAAACATGTATATATATACTTATATATACACACACGTATATATGTACATATATATATATATATTATGTGTATATATATATATATATATATATATATATATATATATATATATATATATATATATATAATATACATATACAATACACATCCATATGGGTCTAAACACAATAAAACCTCCAAGGAATAACAAAAGCTCCTTAAACATACACCAGTCAGTCTTCCATTAGGAACAGCCATTATTGTTACTGTTATTGATTTTTTTTCCTGATTTATAAATATAGATATAAATTCGATTTCTCCCTCAGTTACTTTTTAAAATACCATCAGCTTCTTTTACTCTCTCTTTTCCTGTCTTGAAACGGGGTCGACGTTTTGGAGGAGTTGCTTCCATCTTTCAGCTTTGTCCCTCAGGGGTCGTCACAGCAGAATGATCCGCATCATAGTCTTGGCTTGTTTTTACAGCCGGATGCCCTCCCTGCCACCAACTCTTCCCCATTTAATATATCGTCAGCAATATATATAGATATATAGAGATAAATATGTATAGATGTATGTATGGGAGCATATATGCATAGATATATCTCTATCGATCTATTATACTTAATATATCTACATATGTATATAGGATGTATACATACGAAAGATTTATATATTTAAATACATACAAACATGAACCTACGTTAAAAAAATAATAATAATGTTACGCCGACCGCCTTGTCTCTCTGCACACCACAAGGCAGGTAGGAGACGGCGTGTTATCCACAGGGTCGTGAACATGACAGCTCAAGGCACCGAGCACCACAGCGTCAGAACACCAGAGGGGAAACCCACTTGCGAGCAGGCACGAATAAACACAAAATGACAGTCTTCCTTATTTCAAAGT
>NW_023665324.1:139069-149069 GCF_015228065.2 Penaeus monodon | reverse complement strand
AAGTGTCCTTGGTAGGCCTCAAACAGGAGTCTAAGAAGTCAGAGGAAAGGGAAAGATAGAGCATGACCTCCTAACTCTCTAAGAATAAATGTGTGAGACACGTGAACCATGTAATATGAATTGTTTGTTTTGTGTGGGAAAGGGTGTACGCGGTACGCCCTAAAGATAGTAGAGGGACGCATTGGAATAATAACAGACAGCCCCGAGGCCGTGAGGAAAGACCTCAGGCTAGCGTAAAACCGAGTGCGTTGTCTTAAAGAGAAAAGAGTCTTGACTGAAAATGAAGATACCTTCTGAAGTACCGCGCCCATGTCAACAGGCGAAATCACGTCAGGCGACACCTCTCCGTGCGCCGCACGAATGAGGGCTGATGCCAAACTATTCAATCGCCGCGTAATTTTGTTTACTGTGCTTTGATATGAAAAAACTGTTAAAGTTAATGAGGTAAGATGAGAAACCTTCTTTACTGTGCCTACAATCTGACCGACCTTACCTCGCACAGCCTTAAAATCAGTAGCTAATTCCTGAACGTTGTGCTCAAGCGTGTTGACAACATGAGCAGACGAGTCGAAACTGTGAACTACAGACGATAAGCTTTCCTTATACTTCCTGAAGTCAGATGTAAGAGTGTCGTCATCACAACTCCGAAAAGTAGTGTGCAATATTGCCAACAAAATTGAATAATCCTCGCCGGGTCCTACCCCTGTAGGATTAAGAGGCCCTACGAAAGTATTCAACTCTGCAATTGTCGATGATAAGATACGACTGAATAGGCGAATGTCATGTGCATCAAGAGAAGGATCTATGGTAAGTTTGTCACGAAGAGAAATTAACTGGTCCCTGTGGTATAGCATGAGCTTGGACGCGTTGAGGAGTGGCAATAGCGAGAACCGGGCCTCCACATGGCTTGTTATAGGGAAAACCTTCCCAAGGTCCTCAATCATAACCCCAGGTGCATCCTTCTCGTTATGCGGCAGGCGATGCGAGTCTCCTCCAATGAGGAGTGCCACAAAGAATATGGACGACAGCATCCTGGAGGGGAGAGCCAGACATCACTCACCACTCGCACGACCAGCATAAAGAATTTATCACAATAACCAATTACAAGAGAAAAGGAATAGGATGATAGTGGTCCGTCCTAGAATGAGCGGTGGGAACATGCAATCGCAGCTAATTATAGATAGAAACAAAACTCTACGGGAGTAACACATATACCTGACGAACTCGCTAACTCTCGAGGACTAGTGCAAGTAAATGAGAAAAGGATGATGTATCAAAGCAAGGATGACCAATGAGAGGACAATCATGATTCCTGACACTCATAATACTGATCAGCCAGCTTCAGGACGTCAAAATGGAACCACTGCAGAGCCATCAGCGACAGACTTGCACTCTGCCTTGTTGTTCTTTACTGCCACAACTCTGTAGGGACCCACAAATAACGGACTAAGCTTAGGCCGAATAGTAATATGAGCATGATTTTTCTTAAATACCAAGGAACCGACCCCGATAGATTTCGCACGAGCGATCTTATGCTGGTACTCAATTATTCTGTCATGAGACCTGGTCAGGAACGCCTTTGCTTGCTGAAACGCTCGCTGCTGATGAGAAACCAAATACTCAGCATATTTGTCCGCATAGAGGGGACGCGGCCTCATATCCAGGAGTTCGTATGGCAGCCGTTTGTCTTGTCCCGTGAGAAGAAAGTACGGACTATCGCCCAGGGAAGAGTGATTGGTAGAATTGATGGCCGACTGGACGGTGGGGAGAAGAACGTCCCAATCGTCCTTGCTGTCGTCCACCAGTTGACACAAAATGGTGAGAATGGATCTATTTAAACGTTCCGTAATGCCATTAGCCTGTAGACGGAACGGCAAAACGTTCACCTGCGTCACATTTAGCTGCTGCGTGAGACTGGCTAACACCTGATTTACAAACTCGGTACCGTTATCCGAGCTTAAATATTGTGGACAGCCGACGGCAACAAATTACGTCATGAAATGCTTTCGTGACGTGCACCGCAGCCTTTGACGGAACCGCCACCAACTCGCAAAACCAAGAAAAATTGTCCACGAACACTAGAATGTGTTTGTTGCCAGACCGTGATGTGGTGAAACCAGACAAAGTGTCACATGACACCTTCTGCCAGGGAAAATCCGGAATGTCGAACTTTAGCGGGATCGCTTGTGTGACCCTTGTACAAGGGGCACGCACGTCTTGCAAGACCTGACGTGATTAGCTACCCTCGTTACTAACCGCGGAAAATAAAATCGGTTACGGGTCAACTGCACTGCCTTATGAACACCACAATGCGCTGCTTCACGGTATTCATAAGCATACATCAACACACGCGGCACTAAACTTTCCGGCACCACCAGGACCTGTCGGACGATCCGTCTGCGACCCATGATTCGCTTCGGCTAGGATCTCTGAAATAGCAATCCCGTTTCGTCAAGAAAAAATTCCTTAACCGGCAACCCTTTAAACTTGGGAACTGCTGTGCCCTTGGCTAAGGCTCGAATGATCTGGCCGTAAATATTGTCGGCACGCTGGGCAGCATATACCTCGTCTTTATTCAGCGGTTCCAAGGGAGGAACCTGTGAAGCACTATTCACAGCAGCTGACGAAGGCAAGCTAAATGAAGGGGGGAAATTAGCAGCGTCGTCCCGCCTCAAAGATTGCGAGTTTTCGATTGGCGCACGTGACAGCGTGTCAGCGGCGACATTTGCGCGGCCCTGAATATACACAAAAGTCTCATCGAAATCGCCAAGGATATCATGGTAACGTGCCCTACGACCATACGGATCATTACCATTAAGCGACGTGAACGGCATGTGGTCTGTGTGAAGAATAGATGTCAGAGAGAGAGAGAGAGAGAGAGAGAGAGTGAGAGAGAGAGAGAGAGAGAGAGAGAGAGAGAGAGAGAGACAGAGAGAGAGAGAGAGAGAGAGAGAGAGAGAGAGAGAGAGAGAGAGAGAGACTGCTTTACATTTTGTTGTTTATTTATTTTGGGGGGCTTTAGCGGAGTTTTTTTTTTATTTTGATTTTTTTAAAGATTTTTTTGTACTTTCTAAAGCTAAAATTTAATTTTCCATTTTGTTATTTTCAAATCAATAGATTGTTTCCTTTTTGGTTCATTTTAAAGTTCAAGTTTATTTTTTATACTGAAAGCCAAAGATTGTTTCCTTTGTGTTAATTTCAAAGCCAAAGATTGTTTCTTTGTGTTAATTTCAAAGCCAAAGATTGTTCCTTTGTGTTAATTTCAAAGCCAAAGATTGTTTTCTTTTTGTTATACTGAAATCTAAAGTGTTTCTTTATCTTTATTTTCAACGCCAAAGTGTTTGTCCCCTCTTTGTCATAAAATGCAATCAAATGTTTTTATTTTACTTTTACATGAATACATACAGTAACAAGGACGCTTTTTATTTTGGAACAATAGCATAATTCCTATTTTATATACATAGTGCATATATTTTTTTTCTTTTTTAAGGGATTGATTTATGTTCATGTTAAAAATCACATACTTATTTGGAATTAAAGATAAGACTTTTCTGTGATATTGAAACATTAAGTTAATTATTTATTTTGTTTTTGTACAAACAATGCAGTCGAATATCATATTAAAGAAAGAGGCTGATTTCTTTTTTCTTTTTGCTTTGTACAGCTTAATGTTTATTTTGTAAGTTTATATCAAATATGTTGAAATATTTTGTGTGTTTACAATTCATTAAGTAATGGAATTGAGATTCTGTGATAACTGGTGCTTAATATGTATTCTCAGGTTGTTCTATGATAGTAAGATAATGCAATTGTTACATAAGGAATGTATATTGACAATGAAAGATAATATTATAGAAGAAATGTATATACACACAATAAAATATTTGAGATTCTGTCATAACTGGTGCTCAAGATAAAATGTATTCTCAGGTTGTTTTGTGATAATAAAATGATCCTATTGTTACATTTCATAAGGAATGTGTATTTACGCTAATAGATAATATTTTTATACAAGAATATATATTTACAATAAACCAGACAATATAATTAAGTTTTATTTGACGATACTATTGATATATATTTAAAGATCTGAAATAAGAAAATAGACAACAAAAAGAAACGATTGTTCTATTCAAAAATGACAATTTTTTTTTAATACCTCTAAATTGCAAACTTTAAAAATAAGTTTAAATCTTTGTCAACCACTTTCTTGCTTTACCTTTTACATGAACACTTATTCAGTTTATCTGAACACTCTTACTTACCCTTATTTTTCATACTTAACTTTTATGGTTACATCTTCAGGGCCATATCTTTTCTATTTCCACTGCTCCCAAATTACTCATTTTCATCATCATGTCTAGGGCAGCCTTCCGGGTGTTCACTGCATCTTTCTTCCATACACTTGTTATGAAGAGTGCAGGCTGCCAAAACAATCTTAACACATGTCAACAAACTTGTGTTTTGTAAATCTCGTGTGCACCGGAATCTACACTTCATTCTTCTAAAGGCATTTTCAATAATGACTCTGCCTCTACTTATCTGTGTATTATTATGTAAATCCTCTTGAGTTAGAACTCCAGTATCCCTTTTTGGTGTGAGGATGAAATGGCGAAAATCATTTGCAATGTATGCAGTGTCACCCAGCTAGAAATACCCTGCCATCTTCTCTGCTCTTTCTGCAAAAAATGGGCTTTTACGAAGGAGGCGGGCATCGTGCACACGACCTGGAGGTCCAACAAAGAATCTATAAATTTGCTTTTGTCATCACAAATACCCTGAATAAGGATTGAATAGTATTCTTTTCTGATTCATATAGTCTATGCCATGTCGCCTGGGTCTTTGGATCTTAATATGGCACCCATCAATAGCACCAATAATTCTTTCTCTGCTACATGATCGTTGAAACGCTCTCGAGCTACGAAGATTTTCATTTTCATCTGGCCATGTTATGAAGGAAGCTGCTAATTGGCAAACACTGTCCAGCGCACTAACTATGATCTCATGGGCAGTAGACCGAGACACATTGAACTTGTCTCTAATCTCTCTAAATGAGTTCTGATTTGCCATGTACCACAGAAACATAGCAGTCTTCATTTCTAAAGGAACACGAGGTTGCCCACCAACATTTTTTGGTACTTCTGCCATGCCCATTCTCCCAAAACTGTCATTAAGGAAATTAAACTGACGTCTTGTTAGCTGCATGTGACTTTGGAAAGTGTCATCATCCATTGCTAGAAACAGATGACATCCAATCCCTGACTTCACCAAAGGCTGTGGACATCTCTTTTTCTCAGTTATTAATGCCCTGCAAGTAAAAAAAAAGAATTTCTTTAAATATCTGTATATACAAATATATTGGTATCACACACATACACATATATGTATATATAAATAAAGAAAGAAAGAAATAACACATATGTATATATGAATAAATATATATGAATAAATAAATGACTAACCAAAAAAAAAAAAAAAAAAAATAGATATGCATATATATATGTATATATGTATGTATGTATGTATATATATGTATATATGTATGTATGTATATCTATGTATATGTATATATATATATATATATATATATATATATATATATATATATATATATATATATAATGTATATATATGTATATGTATTTATGTGTATATGTTTATATATATGTATAAAAAAAAAATGTGTGTGTGTGTGTATGTGTGTGTGTATATGTGTGTATATGTGTGTATATGTATGTATGTGTGTGTGTACGTGTGTATGTATGTATGTATGTGTGTGTGTGTATGTATGTGTGTGTGTGTATGTATGTGTGTGTGTGTATGTATGTGTGAGTGTGTATGTATGTGTGTGTGTGTATGTGTGTGTATGTGTATGTGAGTGTGTGAAGGGAAATACTTTGATGCACACATACACAAGTACAGCCCTAGACAACATGTAGAATCGTGTGGTTGTCACAGGTTTTTGGTGTCGTGAAAACCTATCACTTCATGGACGTACTTCGACACAAGCAAGCTGACAACACCTGCCGAGAGTTGCCACTTTATCTCGCTCATTTCCACAAAGCTATTACCACACTATAAAAGGATGAAATGAGACTTGTGTGGAAATGCACGGAATGTATTAACAGGAATGAGCAAATAACAGTTTCACCGGGAGAAAATCAATATATACTTTATTCTTCTCATATGCACAGTGGCGTAAAAAGCTTTCACTCAGTGGCAGTAGGAGAAAAGGCTATCGCAAACGTATGGCAGGATATACTTACGGTGCATACATGATTGATACAGGATTGGCACGAGTACAAGAACGTGCCATATTGTACTTCAAGTCATTATGGGAAAAGAGAGTGTGCTTACTGTTTATCATGTATGGATTTCTCTACTTCTCTGTTCCAATTTCAGTATAGAATACATATCCCTTTAATCATTTATAACCCACCCCTCCCCACCCGAAAACTCTAAGATATAAAATTTGTACATAAACATCCTACAGAGTGTCTCTAGGGTGTATAGAAAATGGAACGTTATAGTTTCAGGGGAAACACTACTAAATATCAAAGTCCAGTTACGTCTTCACTTTTCGTAACCTATATGATATATATAGAGAGAGGGAGCCATAGAGAGAGAGAAGAGAGAGAGAAAGAGACCCACACCTACACAGATAGACAGACAGTCAGAGAGATACACACAGACAGAGTGAGAAACATAGAAACAGAGAGAGTGAGAGACATATCACATATATACAGACAGACAGACATACAGACGAAAAGAGCCATACAAACACTTTCAGAGACAGACAGACAGAAAGAGAGGGAGAGACGAGGGTTATGATTTTAGGGGAAACACCAAATATCAAAGTCCTGTAACAAGTCTTCATATTTCGAAACCTAACAGGTATGATATATATATATATATATATATATATATTATATTTTATATATATATATATATATATATATATATATATATATATAATGATAGATAGATAAATAGAGATAGAGAGCCCTTCAAAAAGATTCCAGCCATTCTGGTAAGTGAACTGTCAGCAGCTGAATTTGCAGATACTCTTTATAGCATAAAGCTACACCTCCGAAGTTCTGTCCTATTCTGCCTCTTCTTTGCCTCTGTGAGTAGCCTCGTACCTTCCCAAAAGCAGGTTCTATCTCTGCATTAAGGAAGGTTTTAGTAGCCACTATTATGTTGTCACTGATGTTGAGGGCCACGTGAGTCAACTCACCAATATTTCTTCCTCCTCTTTCTCTCTCTTATTTCTCTTTTTCTCTCTCTCCCTCTCTCTCTATCTCTCTCCCTCTCTCTGATTCTCTACCTCACTCCCTCCCTCCCTCTCTCTTTCCTTCTCTCCCTCTCTCTATCTTTCTTTCGCCCTATTTTTCTTCTCTGTCTATATATCTGTCTGTCTCTCTATCTCTTTCTTCCTCCTCTTTCTCTGTCACTCTCTCTCTCTTCCTTTCCCCCTTTCTTTTTATATCTGACCCTCTTTCTATTCCTTTCTCTCCTCCCTCCTCCCTCCCTCTCTCTCTCTCCTCTCTCTCTCTCCTCCCTCCCTCCTTACTTCTCTCCCCTTCTACCTATCTCTTGCTCTTTCTCCAATTGTTTATATCTCTCTTTCTCTCTCATTTTCTTTATTTCTCTCTTTTTCACTCTCAATATTTCTTTGTTTTCTCTCTGTCTACACATTTCTCTCTATCTATCTATCTGTCTGTTTTTCTATCTATCTGTGCAGGTTGACAATCCCGTATCCGAGTATATGAAACCCGAAAACTTCTTTGACCCACGCCACTTACATATTCGAAAATCTAAAAACCGAACATCTCTGAAAACCTATTGTTTTAGCCCACTTCCTTGACCCACGCTACTTACATATCCGATCATCTGAAACCCGAATACCTCTGAAAGCCAACTGCTTTCATGGAGGAGTTTGGCACCTTAAAACCACGCCTCCTTGACCCACGCCACTTGCAGGCAACAGGTATGTCGATCGGCCCGACTCCGCCTGCCACTCCCCCCAGCCTGGCTAAGAGATTGTGAGAGAGATGAGGGGGACAAGAGGGAAGTAGTGACAGAAAGCGAGAGAGATAGAGGGGGTGGGGGTAGGGACAAAAGAGATTAAGAGAGAGAGGGAAAAAGGAGGGAGCAGAGGGAAGGAGAGAGAGAGAGACAAGGGGAAGGGAGAGAGTTAGAGAGACAAGGAGAGAGATATTGAGAAGGAAAGAGAGAGAGAGAAGGGGAATGACAAGAGGCAGAGAAAAGAAGAGAGAGAGAGAGAGAGAGAAGGGGGGACAACAGGAAGAGAAAGAGAATGGAAGGGACAAGAATAGACTGAGAGAGGGGGGGGGGAGAGAAGAGGGAGAATAGGAGGGAAAAGGAATAGAGACAAAAGAGAGTTGGAGATATTAGAAGGGGGAGAAAGGTAGGAAAATAGGAAGAAGTAAGAAAGTTAGATGGAGAGAGAGAGAGAGAAAGAGGGGGGGGGGGGGGAGAGAAAGAGACAGAGATAAGGGGCGGACTAGGGAGGGATAGATAGAGAGAGGGAGAAATAAAGAGAGATGGGGAGGAAGAGGAGGAGAATGAATGAAGGGGGCAAATAAGTGGCACAGGAGGAGCCTACAGATTACCTAATGCCTCGTTAATGATAATGATGGTATAATGGTAAATGATAATAATAATAAAATCAATAACAATTATTAGAATAGTAAAAGTTTTAATTATAATAATAACTTTGATGATAATGTTAATAATGGAAATGATCATGATTAAAATACTACTAATACTTTTGATGACAGTAATAACAATGATAACAATGTTAAAAATAGTAATAACATTATCAATGATAGTGATAATGATATTGATGATGATATGATAATAAGAGCGAAAATAATAAGTAGATGAGTAAGAATAACATATATAAATATTGATAATAACCTTTATAATATTAATGGTAATAATAATAATAGTAATCATAACCATAATAATAATAAAAACAATCATAAAAAATATTCACATTAATAATGGTGGCAATCACAGTAATGATAATAATGATGATAATGATAATAATGATAATATCGAAGACAAGGATGATAATAATGACAATAATACTATTACTACTAATAATGAAAATATTAACGTTAATAACGAAACAATGGCAGTAATAATAGTAATAACAATGATAATAATGATAAAAAGTGTAATTAGTAATATTTATAATGAATATAATAGTAACAGACAATAATAATGCTAATGATAATAATAACCATAATAATAATAATAATAATAATAATAATAATAATAATAATAATAATAATGGCAATAGTAATAATAATAACAATGGTAATAATAAAATAATGGTTACTTTAATAGTAATTAATATCATTTTTATTGGCATCATCATTATCATTAACTGTGATGGTAATACTAAGAAAAGAATAATACTGATAATAATAATCATGCTTTCTGGGGAGGATAGCTCAGCGGAAGTGTGTTATCCAGCGACAAGTCCTGTTCAGCTCCGACGGATTGCCTTCGGGTCAGCCTTAAACACTTGCTTTTGGCAGTGTTATTCTTCTTTGCTTGATGTTTGGTGCGTTACCACACTCAGAAAAGTAGGTCCACTTTCAATGTGGTTTATTTGCATTCCTTGGGATCATTATTTCTTTTGTGTATTAAATAATTGATCCACTTCGTATTATCAGTTCCAGTCCTGTGTCTCTTTAAACATTGATTTATGGAGACCATTATTTTGATGTAAGGTATTTGATGAATTTGTTCTTTAAAAAGATAACGTAGTCCTGAGTGCTTTAGTTTTTCGTCTTTCAAGTTTCACGTCTGGCAGTTATTCAACGGCGTCATAACTGCCCTGTAGTGTGGAAAGTAATTCTTAATGGAAATTTGATCCACGAAGATTCATCCTCTCCCTCCACCTCTCCCTTTTCCTCTCCCTCGCTCACTTCCCCTTCCCCTTCTACTTTTCTCTCTCTCTTTT
>NW_023665324.1:109069-129069 GCF_015228065.2 Penaeus monodon | reverse complement strand
TATGGCCCCAACTTTTACCCCGCATGTTGGGTTAAGCCCCGACTCTTTTCTCTCTTCCTAAATCATCTCTTCGATCCTCCCGGCAAGGGGCTTTTCCTTAACTTCCCTTCCTTTAAAGCCAGGTCTGTCGGGGAGAGAGGCTTTTATCTTGGTGACAGACTTTTGGGATTTTTAGCTGGCTGACTGGTGCTTCTCTGCTTGGGGGTTTTCCCTTTGTTTTTAAAGTAAGGTATTGTGTTTTATCTTGTAATTTGGGTTTTATTTTCGAAAGATTTGCGCGTAAAAAATGTACATTGGATCCTTTTTTAGTTCCCTTTTTCAGTCAGCCAGTGATTCTTTAAAAGTTTTTTTTATGAATAGCAAAACCCCGGCATATTCCCCCCCATCCTCCCCCTTTTTGGCCTCCTTGTTTCCGTTCGCTGTTCACCCCCCCGTGTTACCGCTTTCCCTTCCTCTCTCTTTTTTACCCCCCCCTCTCCCTTTCCTCTTCGACCTGAGGATGGAACCAGGGGTTTTCAAAAATGAGTCTCACTTTGTATTGTGGTTTTTTTTCCAGTTTTTTTTTGGACTACGGGATCACGTTCAAATCCCCCCGAGAGCACCCTCAAATACGAAAAAACCCACAGGAACCCCCGTAGTTGGGTAACACGCTACCAAACCAACTTTAACTCTACGAGTTAATCATCCATACAAAAAATAATAAAATAATAATAGTGATAAGATATTAGAAATGAAAAGGAAAACAAAATCAAAATATAAAATAGAACAAAAATAATGTAAAAATATTAACAAAAAATGTAAAAAATATTAAAATAAAAGTAAATAATATTAACAATATAATGTAAAAAATATTAAAAATAAAAATAATAAAAGAGAGAGAGATAAGTAAAAACAAAAATAATAATATTATTAAAATAGTGAAATGATAAAAATGAATAAATAATTAAAAGATAATTATATTATCGTAAAAAAATTAATAATAATAAGATAAAAAAGAAAAAAATTTTCCCCCGGGAAACAGGGCCCCCCCCCAAGGCAAGGCCCCACGGCAGCGGGGGGACAAAGCTGCCCCCCCGCCCTATAAGGCACCCCCCGACAGTCGGGTCAAGGCTGCCCCCCCGCCCATGGTACGGGCGATTAAAAACCCTGAAAAGAAAGCAGGCATCCTTGACAACGTGACGTTGATGCAGGGGTTTACAAAAAAAAAAGCAGGTATAGATAGGCAATATAAAAATAGTGCAAACCCATCCTCTGCTTTTTTCAAAAAAGAGGGATGGGAAGGAGGTTTTGGACCATATAAAGAAGGTATACCCCTGAAGAAATTAATCAGGCTCATAACATCATTTTTAACATAGGGAATCTAAAAAACCAAGAAACAGACAGTGAACAAAAGGATGAAAATGGCATGGGCATACAATGATGGATCAGTGTTTGAAAAATAAAAAATTAGTGTTCGCAACGAAAACCCCAAAAACTTTCCCAAAATCAGTTTGGGTCACCCCCAAAAAAAAACCCCCCCTTTGTAAAAATTTTTCCAAAAAACAAGTCCCCAAGGGACCCAAACACTCAACGAAAAGCTATAATAAATCAAGATTCATAGAAAAAAAGATAGACTTGCTGATTGGAATGTTCTGGACCAGCAGTCTACCATCAACAAATTGTTTGGCCAAGAAGTAATCCTACTCAGAAGCGGGAATGCGGAGGGGAAGCATCACTCGCAGAAATTTCCCCCTCCCTCCAAACCCCGTCCTCCCCCCCCCCTTGCCCACGACAGTCCCCCCTACAAACCCTTCCCCTTCGCATCCCCTCCCCCTGTGAGAGGGATTGTCTTATACCGCCACCCCAGAACCATGAGCACTCCACAACCTCCCCCCCATAAACCCTAGCCTGAAACCCAAACCCCCCCTTCCCCTCCCTCTCCACCCCCCCCCACCCCAGCCGACCCACACCTCGCTGCGAGCCAGCCCCCCCTCGCCCGGCACCACCCCCGGGCCCCACGCAAGACTTCCCCAACAATGCTGAGGGTGGGTTTCCCTCGGATGAGAACGAGGCATGACGCAATAACCCGGGAGAAGTTATTTTAAGAAAGCAAGGGGAAAAAACAAAAAAAAAATTTTTCCCCCAACCCCCCGGGAGACGAATCATCACCAAGCCGGAGTCCCTGCCCCTCTGTTACCCCCTCACCCCCAAATGCCCAGGGTCGTTGTAAAACATGCAGAACGCCTGACGAAAAACAAACGAGGGGACAAGGGGGTTTTTTTTCCGTCACCTCCAAAAAAGGAAGAAGAAAGCACGCGAGGGGAAAGCCAAACACCAAAACCCCTCAAGCGGTGAACGTCCCGGTAGTGTATCTCTACACATAGTTGTCACCCCGACATAGAGGAAAAGAATAGAAGCTTTCCTTTTCCCCAAAAGTTTGAAAACATACAAAAAGCAAAGGGAATAAGAGAAAAAAGAACCATTATTATTCTAGTTTCACTGAACTATCAGGGGCAAAGAAAACCCCGAACTTTCACAAATTTGATGTTTTCCCCCAAAAAAGTGAAAGTATTTTTTTAAAAAAAAACAAATACAAGAGCGACCAGCTGTTTGACGCCTCCCCAGTCAGCAAAACGAAAGGGCCCTCATGTATCAAACAAAATAGACTATCAAGCACAATCTCTCCCGGGCACTTTTAAGGGAAAACCCCCAAAAATGCACGGAGGAAATATCGCCCTCCTTTCATTAGGAAACTGGCCCATAAAGAAAAGTCAAGTAAATTCATTAAAATCAAAAAATTTTAAGTTTATAGTGCAGGGCGAGGTGGAGGAGTAAGATATACGTAAGGGGGACCCTTTAAAACAAAGAAAAAACTTCACCACATTCAAATAAAAACAGCGTAGAGGCATTTTGGGTGACTTACAAAACAAATTTTTTCCCCCTTCATTTTTGGTACAGTTATAGACACCCTATCACAACTGAAACTTTGATACCTCGAGATGTTTTTAGAAAATGTCAGTGAAAAGAAACCTTTATTCCTCTTAGGGGATTAAACGTGACCTACAAACAAATGCAAAATTTGCTGGGATCATTAGGAAAAAAAAAATTAAAACAACTCATAAAATAAAACCACCAGGATCAAGAAACCCCCTCATCCTGTAGACGTCAAAAATCAACGATCGACCTCATTATTAGCGCGTTATCCTTGTCAAAATTTCAGACCCAAACTATTAACTATGCAAAAGATATAAAAAGCCCAAGCGACAACTATCATAAAAAATCCCGTGACCTGACAAAAACGACCCCAATCATTTTTCAAAATTAGTGCCAGCCCGCGACCCTCTTTTGAGTTCTTACAACAGATGACGTTAACAACAATAAACATTCCTCGAATACTGAAAAATAGTATAATGCCACTGCCCCCCTTAAAACCAAATTTTTTAGACGTCCCCCCCCCCATGGTAAAGAGGACATCAAAAAAGCTATAATGACCGAACAACACTCACAATTTTTCCCCAAAAAAAATTTAACCGACATGCCCTTCATCTGGTATAAACAAAAAAAAGAGAAATTTAAAAAATTAATCCACTCAGCAAAAAAAAATGTATTTTCGAATTTTTTCAATGACGGTAAACATGACACAAAAAAAAAAAAAACAGGAAAAAAAAAAAAAATTAAAACGTTAGTGCCCAACAAAAAAAACCCCAAAAGACACGTCCTGATTATAAGAGTATAGAACATCTAAAAAAAACTCTTGCAAATTCGTAGACTCACCATGAAAAAGGCTTCCTTGGCCCCAAAAACACAACCAGGACAAGGTTTCAACAAAGCTTTCAGCCACAGCCAAAAGGGGTGGAAACAACAGTCTTAACAATAAAAACATTTTTCGTGAAAAAAAATGCTGTAGGAGTGGATAACATTGTTTCCCCATTCACAAAAAAAGCTTACCCGCAATTGCTTCTATTTAACGTCATTTAAACACATTTATAGTCACCCCGGGACTTACCCTCACGTGGAAACTGGTATCAAACACCATCTTCAAAAGGAGATGCAAACAATTTAACAATTATCTCCTAAATTTACTTCCGTAATATCTAAAGTGCTAGAAAAAATTGTTTGCAAATCAAATACAACATTTTAGAAATTTAAACCCTTATTTTTCCCAAAAAGCAACAGGGTTTTGAAGTAAGTTTCCCCCTGAAACAACCTTATTAAAAAACACAAGCAAAATTTATGATAAAAGACAAAATCAAATAAATCTCTCACATTGTGTGATCTTCAAAAAAATTTGAAGTGGGGAGCCATGATATCCTGCTGAACCAAAAAGAAAAAAACAGGAATTGACAACATTGGTTTTGAAGTTTCTATCCACAAGAACGCAATCAGTCAAAATTTGAATTTTATGTAACTAAGAAACCAGTCTCTTTCGGAGTCCACAAGGCTCCATATTAGGCCCGATCTTGTTCACTATATTCATAAACGATCTATCAACCATTGCAAACAACTGCCTCCTAGTCCAATATGCCGATGACTCTCAGTTTCTTCACGCTGCCCCTGTAAGCAATCTAAATGAATTGATAAGAAATACTCAACATACTCTTACAGAATCAAAAATGTATTTTGACAAAAACGGCCTCAAACTAAATCCTGATAAAACTCAATGCATCTTTATAGGCAGTCGGCAAAACATAGCCAAAATCCCTTTAAACACAACCATAGAATTTGAAGGCTATCAAATTAAACCAAGCACTTCTGTGAAAAATCTAGGAGTACACATAGACAGATACATGACTTTCGAGACGCACATTGACAACATTCACAAAAAGTAATAGGCACGCTGATATACCTAACTCACATAAAAACAAAATCCCCACTGAGACGAGAATTATTGTTGTACAGTCCCTTGCACTCAGCATTATAAACTATTGTTCCAACATATGGGGTTTAACCAACAAAACTCAAATACAAAAAGCACAAAAACTACAAAACTTTGCCGCAAGAGTAGCAATAGGCAACGTAAATAAACATGACCACATAACCCCACACTTAAAAAAAATGAAACACTTAAAAGTTCAACAAAATGTCAATTTGATACATGTATACTCATTCATAAATTCATAAAGGGTGACTATCCTCATTGGTTAATGCCTCTACAAACAATTAGTAACAAAACAGGCATCCAAACCAGACAGATTAACTCTCTACACGTAAAAAGATCATACACGGAAACAGGGTCAAGGCGAATGCAAATCCGAGGACCCGAGATCTGGAACAACATACCACAAAATATTAGAAACACCTCCAACCTGCTTGCTTTCAAAAAGAAATTAAAGGAGCATCTTTTAAATTGTCACTGGCATCAGGCATTTAAATACAATGCAAAGCATGCAACATTAGTTCGATGATGTGAACTCTTATTCTATATTTATTTTATTTTATATCTCTCCTACCATTGTATTTACTATTGTATTCTGACTTATTCTGTATCACTGTACGATGTCACTATCTATGTAAAAAAGAAGAACCACTGTAAGTAATGGAATAAAGTGTTTTGACTTTGACTTTGACTTGACTCTCTCTCTCTCTCTCTCTCTCTCTCTCTCTATATATATATACCTATTCTATTTATATATATATATATAATCTATATAATTATATATATTTATCTCTCTCTCCGTCTGTCTCTGCCTCTTTCTCTCTCTCTCTCTCTCTCTCTCTCTCTCTCTCTCTCTTTTTCTCTCTCTCTTTGTCTTTCTGTTTCTGTCTTTCTGTCTCTCTCTCTCTGTCTCTCTCTCTCTCTCTCTCGTCTCTCCTACGTCCCTCCCCTCTCCGTCTCCTCTCCATCCTCTCTCCTCTCTTCTCACTCCATCCCTCTCTCTCTCTCTCTCTCTCTCTATGTATCTCACTCTCTTTCTCCCACCCCTCCTCTCTCTCTCTCTAGGTCTATCTATCTGTGTGTCTACATATGTGTGTGTGTGTGTAGCTATATACTCATATACATACATACATATATATATATGTCTCTTATATATATATATATATATATATATATAGAAGATATATATGTTATTATAATACACACACAACACATATATATAATATATATATATATATATATATAATATATAATATATTAGCTATCTATAGTATAACATATACCAATATATGTATATATATATAATAATATAATATATACTATATATTTAATCTATATCTATTCTCTATATCATCTATATAATATTCTCTCTGGGTCGTATGCTATCTCTCTATATTATCTATATACTATTCTATCTCTATATATTGTATACTAATATATATATACCATATTATATCTATGTACCCGAAAGGCCACCGCTGTCAGCAGATGTAACGAGAAGTGAGTTTAGGACACCGCTGTCGCCAAGATGGAAACGGTAGGCCACGCAAGCCCCAGGAATATGAGCGACGACAGAGTTTGGGAGCACCGCGTCCCACCAAATGTGAGCGAGATGAGAGATGCTTGTGGCGTGTCAACGGAAGGGTTCTTAGCTTGCTGGTTTATTTGAGAGTAGATTGTGACCCCCCAACAGACCGCCCGTGTCCGCCCGAGTGGAGACGAGGTGGTGGGCTGGACGCCCTGTGTGGCTTGGGCTTGTCTGCTGTGTCCTCTCCTTCTGCCTTACTGACGTGTCCTTTTATCGACGGTCCCTTCAGGCGATGTATTCCCTGTGCGAAAAGAGACCGCCGCGACATCTGCTTCCTGCCCAAGGAGAATGGGCGGCGTGGCCTTGGAACGAGGTGTGAATTGTACATCCGGTTTTGCTTCGTATTGTTGCCCTATATATATATATATATATATATATTATATATATATATATATATATGTATATATATATATATATAATATATATATATGATGGTGGCCCGATGTTTTAGAGCCTCGTACCTCAAGACTGCATCCGACGGCAATCTGAGTTTCGAGGGTTTCGAGTCCCTTGGGCAAGGACATCCCCTCGATTGCCATCTAGCCATGGGTAGCAGCTATCCCAGTCAGTGCTGTTCCCAAGCCCAGATAAATGAGATAATATTACCTAAAGGTAACACACGGGAAAGGAACTGGGGACCCTACCACTTACTCACTCCCATTCATCACAACCTGAAAACTATGATAAGTATCATGCTGTGACCAGGGCTAGCTAAAACATGAACCTACGTTAATCAAAACAAAAAACTAAAAAAGAAATACATATATATATTTTTTTCCTGTTTTTTTTAACGGTAGGTTTCATGTTTGAAGCGCCGTGGTCACAGCATGATCTTAATTGTAGTTTTCATGTTGTGATAGCTCTTGAGTGATATAGTGGGGTCCCCATTTCCTATCCACGGAGGTGCCGGTGTTACCTTTTAGGTAATCATTCCTCTCTATTTATCCGGGCTTGTACCAGCACTGGACTTGGTCTGGCTTGTCCACCAGTGGCGAGGTATGACAATCGAGGTGAGTTTCCTTGCCAAGGGAATAACGCAATGCCGGCGGTGACTCGTACCCTCGAACCACATTGCCGTCGTTCCAGTCTTGAGTCTCAATGCTCTAACACTCGGCCAACCGCGGCCTATCTATATATATATATATATATAGATATATATATATAGTATATAATATGTGTGTGTGTGTGTTGTGTGTGTGTGTGTGTGTGGTGTGTGTGTACACGATATATGTTAGATGGAAATATATTATATTCATATATAATATATATTATATATATATATATATATAAATAATATATAACTATATATTATATATATTATATATATATATATATATATATATATATATAGTTATAAACACACCCAGAACCATGCACACACAGAACCAACACACACACACTCACACACACACACACAGCACACCCATATATATATATATAATATAATATATATATATATACTTAAACTATATATATATATGATATCTATACACATATATCTCTAATAGGTTATATATATATATTATATCATCTATATAGATATGATGTGTGTGTTGTGTGTTTGTGTGTGTGTGTGGTGTATGTATGTATATCCATTACACATAACCCGGGTAAATAGAAGGGTTGGTGTCGGAAGGGCATCCCGACCATAAAGATATCTGCCCAGATCCTTGATCATGGCGCACCCATATAAGAATGGAATATATATAATATATAATATATATATATATATAATGTCATATATATATATATATATATATATATGTGTGTGTGGTGTGTGTGTGTGGTGTGTGTGTTTGTGTGTGGTGTTGTATGTTTTTGTGTATGTTTTATGAGAAAAAAATATATATTAAATATATGATATGTATATATTTATCTATTTATATATATGTGTATTGGTGTCCTTGGTGTGAGTGTGTGTGTATAATTATGTGTACACACACATAGCTGGGTGTGATACACTGTGTATATTTATATATAATGATAACAATGTATGCAAATGTTTTTATATAATATATACACACATCATAATACATACATACATACAATACGATATATTCATACACACATACGATATATGTGTTATATGTAATATATATATTATTATATATAATATATATATAATCTATATATATGTGTGTTTGTGTGTGTGTGTGTGGAGATGTGGTGTCTGTGTGGTGTGTGTTTTGCGTGTGTGTGTGTGTGTGTGAGTAAGAGAGAGAGAGAGAGTGTGGTGTGTGTGTATCTATCTATCTATCTATATGCTATTATCTATATAGATAGATATTATATATACTAATATCTCTCTCGAGTATATATATCTATATATATAACTATGTAACTCTCTCTGTCTATATACCTCTACATATACTATATTTATATCTATATATATATTATATATCTATACATCTATCTATATTGCATGTCAGCTACTAACATCTCTTTCACTTTAATATATTCATTACTTATCTGTACACAAACCTTAGGAAAAGTAGACAGCTCCCCCATAATACGACCTAACCACACACTTGTTGATTTACACCCCCATCCCTACTGACTATCCACACCTGTCGCGATGAAATAGACACCTACACATATTACCCATATTACACAGATACGCACCGACACACACACTGCGCGCACACACCCATAAACACTCACACACAAACACAAACCAGACCCACGCACACGCATAAAACAAACACCCACCCACACAAACATTTTACGCTTCGAAACACAAAACACACACACACCACACCACACACACACACACACACACCACTGCCGCACGCACGCACGCACCGCACACCACAACACACACACACAACACACACTCAACACACACACGCGCGCGCACCCCCACTCACACACACACACACACACACACACACACCACACACACACGTGGGCGCACACACACACATACACAAACAAACACAAACACACACACAGATTTTAGCAGAATATACAGTCATGTTAATTACCACTTAACAAAGCAATGCCAATTAATTCTTGAACAACTGTTTACAATCGTTATAAGGACGCCTGGTTTGGTCTTTTATGTAGCTAATCCCTTTATATTTCTTATTTTATTTCATATATATTTTTTTTCTTTATTCTGTAAAGCGTTTTGAGATTCATTGTTCCTATTAAAGGAATATAAACATATTTTTTTACTTGATATTTTGGTGAATTGGAATTTAATTGGGCTTTTTTTATTTATTTTTTTTTAGTATATTTGAATTAGATTTTTGGAAAAATAATTTGTTTGTTATATTTTGCGAGAAAGGAGCAACACAAAAACGCGTAAGATATACGATAAATTTGCACCTGGCAACTCATAACGCGAATTTTCATTAACAAGCAATTGAAGCGATATAAAACACGATATTTATAATTAAGTTTTTTCCTCTAAACTAGTTCTAATGCCGCAGAGTTTATAAATTCCATTTGAAATTTGTTAGAATTTAAATCATAATCGCCAAAAAAAAAAAAAAAAATGTGAAAACGAAATTACAATACATAGCCAAAAAAAAGTTAACAAAACTCGAAAAAAAATCGGAAGCGTCTTTTACCACCTTCCCGAAGAAAAATCCCGCAAACCTCACAAAAGAGAGACAAGAAATCGCCTTAAACCCTCAATAAAGCTAGAGTAAAATCAACGGAAGAAAAGAAGCCGAGTGGAAAATGGGGTTAAGTGGCACCTCAGGCGCTGGGTCACGGGTTCGGGTTGAATGACGTCCGAGCTCAGTGTGCGTCGAACCAATATTATATCATTGCCACTGAAAAGGGATTCAGATATCACGCAAAATTATCCCTGGAGAGGCAAACAACCTTCCATGCCCTTGACCTCGTGGAATCTGACTCCTGGGGCATCCTGAAGGGGGATTCAACCCCTAGCCAGCCTGCTCGGCCCCAGCCTGAACAACACATTAGCCCCAGGCCCGAGCCTCACCCTGCACAGGCCCAGGCAGCGAGCCTCAACCTGCACAACTCAGCCCAACCGAGCCCCTTGCCCCAGTATCCACTGGGGCAGGGCAGCTTGCTGAGCTTGCCTTGCTGCGACCCAGACCCGAAGCCCCAGTCGTTCCCGCCTCCCAAAGCAACCATCGGCACTCCCTCCACGGCGCCGCCTCCTCTCGTCTCTAGTAGAGTGCCAAAGAACAATAAATCCCCCCTGTCATGGAGCTCAGGGAGATCCCAAGCGCTACCCTCTGAGCAAGCCCTGATGCCCCACCTCCTACACTCATACGCTTTACCCCACTGGAACCTTCACTGATGACGAGAGGCTGGAGCGCCTCATGGACGGGAACTGCACCAGACCCCAAACACTACGGCATCCAGCTCTTTTCCAAAATCCCTCCAGCACCACTACTCTGATCGGTTTGAAAATTGGCTCTGAAAATCACATAAAAGAGTCAAGTGGTTAGTAACGAAAAGAGAGCATACCATCATGGGCACAGTCAAGAGGCTACACAACCACCATCAAGAAGGTCACCATGCGTGTCACAACGACATGAATGAACACTGACCTAACATAAACAATTAAATACCGGCTACTTCCTTGAATACAACACAAAATAAACTGACACACCATACACACACTCAGCCTCCCATCATACAACACACGTACTCCACTGGACAACACGAAAAAAAAAAAAACTGAACTGTGCAAGACATACAGAGACAACGACCCACACAGGCAATTCATTAACAGCCATGGGCTCAATAACACCACTCCACTCAAATCTACATGTACACCATCTCTCTTCCAAAAATCACAAGAAAGAAGCGAGGCATAGCAATTGTGATCAAAACGACCATCTCACCAAACTTATCAAATAACGTTCAGTAGACCTTCTGGCTCCGAAATTATACACACATGGACCCGTATACTAAGCAACACTATACTTTCCTCCAAGAAGACCTTACAATACCAGACCTGACATCCTTTGCAGCTCCTGATGCATAACCACCATTACATCATGGGAGACTTTAACGCAAACCACGCACTATTTTGTTACAACCCACAACCCAGTTGGCAGAGGCCTCGGCCGTCACCCATACAACAAACACGGCAACTCACACACCTCGGTCCCACACACCAAACATATACCACATAACACAGCAACAACCCTACATCGTCTTGGCACACCACAGAGCACAACTACAACCACCATATCACAACGCCGACGTCACATTCACATCCTCCCGGTCACTTTATTATCCACTATCAACAACCCTATCATGCTCCCAACACAACCCCGAGAATCCTTCAAACATGCAAACTGGGAGGGCTTCAGACAAGCTTGAAGACACACAGGTAACTGATCTTCGAGGGGCTAGCGCACACACACAATAAACACCACCTTAAACAGTGGTTACACAGACCTACAGACAGCCTGACAGGCCGACATCCCCAAAACAACACACAAGACCTATCCCTCACTACAGAGAAACACATTCGTCTGAAAATTGCTTAAATACAATACTCGACACTTACATTAACTAGCACTAACACGGAGCTGGGACAGTAACGCACACTACGCCACGATACAGAGAATCCAAACACAATTACTCACGAATTAAAGTAATGAAACAAACACCAATGGGAAACACTCACGCAAAGACTATGTCAAAACACTAAAGACCCAAAGAATTTTGGAGTTCCTTCAAATAACTTATGAGGTCGATAAACAGACAATTCCACATATACTATACGAACACATACATGACGAAGTTTAATCGGTGGAGGAGATGGAGCCTCTCACGAGGGAATTCTGCAAACAGAATTTCAATCTCCACCACCGCTTTGATAACCACAGAGACCGACGGTTACAAAACAACATCAACCAACATAAGGAAGAATATTCTCCAGAGAACATCATCACACTAAACACTCCTCACAGAGGCAGTCCCCTCGCACACCAATCACTCCAGAAAAATAACAAACACAATAACTGCACCAAAACACAACACCTAGATCACGCAACATAAAACAAAACATCATTGAACATCTCCCATCAGAATGATCAGCAGACTACGGCCATATCTTCAATGCAGCACTGGCACAGATATTTCCCGATAGTTCAACCGCCACCCTCACCTTAATAACCCACCGGGGAAATCTACACACGAGGTGTGGGATCTTCCTCCCCTCTCTCAATCTTGAAGTCGCCAGGAAACAACTACTGAGCGTGTAATAGCCAGGGCTCCTCCCACACCTTGAAAACACCCAAACGCACACTTAGGCAATACGGCTTTTCGCCCACGACAAGGGGGACCAAAGTGCCACCGCCCTCGCTACGAGGAATCACTCTCGTCTCGCTAACAGCAACCAGATGAGACGCAATACTACGAGACAGTCAGCAGGCCTTCATAAGGTCTGGCTGACGGTCTCAAATACAAGCTCACACAACTACACCTGCCCACCGACACTTTTTCACACGCCTTCTCTGTAGCTTCCTGGATGACAGGACTCCACAATACGCCTGGGGAGCCCACCTAGGCACCCCTCTCCCCACCTCAGAAGTGGAGTACCCAGGGACGTGTATTATCGCCAACCCTCTATATCCTGTATACAGCCAATCTGCACAGAACGACCCCATCCAGCAACTGTCTATTTCCTATGCAGACGATATCACCCAGATTCTCACACATCCCATCTAATCACAACACTTCCTGAAAACGAACAACGAAAAGAGATTACAGACATCAACACCATTTGGGAGCACCAACTGAAATACAGCCAAACTAACAATTAAAACTCATACCCATAGCACATAGGAAATTCACGAACCAATCACAATCAACAACACCAACATAAAGACCACCCCACAGGAAACATTCTTACATTCTCGGAACTTCAGTTCACAAGCACAGTCCCCCCCCCCCTTTACAACACACGTTAAACAAAGAATAACACAAGCAAAAACCAAGCTACCGAACTACACGCTTTTCCATGCGGCACACCACACTTAAACTCAACTTTAACAAAAAACCTTGTCAGCCCCATCTTAGACTACACTGTTATCTCCCTGGTTGCAATAATCATACTTACAAAGACTCTGAATGCACATGATACAGAACAAGCACGACTTCGCCAACATTTCTAGACCGAATTTTCTCAGCAGAAACACTACACAGAAACCATAACATTTAACCACTAAACAACACATAACACCGACCTCCAGCGCAAAAAACACGCTGGGCCATACTTCGCGAACAAGGAAGACAAACAATATAATCGCATCCTTGAAAAACCGACGCCACAACAACCAGACCTGTTCCGCAGATCACTAACCAATCACAGAGGAACACGAAACACCCACCGGATACACACACACCGCCACACACCAACCACCGACCCTGACCTGTGACCATGACCATGTTTCCCATTTATTTTTAAGTTATTCAAGTCTAAAAAGAAAAAAAAGAAGAAACAAATAAAACAAAAGTCACCCTCAGATCCCCAAGGTATTAGCTAATCCACGCGCAACAGCACCTGTAATATCAATGGCAATAGAGCGACCATCGGCTCTCGCGCAGCTCACCTGTTGAGCCCACCTGCACGCGGCGCGGATTAGCCAATCACGGGAGAGAGAGGGCTGGCCACCTTGGCGTCTGTCAAAGGTATAAATTCGAGGGCGCTGTTACCACAGTGGACATCGAGCAGCTGAACAAGAAGGACTCTCCTTTCTTCTCTCCCTGCGGTGAATCGGTCCTTACTTGGACGATTCAGAGCGAAGGGAGGCTCGACAGGGCGCAGTGGTTGCCGCCAAGCCAGATAATGCCAAGAGAGCCACTATGATCTCTCGGTCTTGAGGCTTTTGCATGGGCGGATTAAAGAGATGTATACAGCGCCCACTCCCATGCCTCGGCTCTTACGCGTTATCGGACGGCGACGCGGCCAACCTTGTTTGCTGCCCCGATGCTATGTGCTTGCATATAGCTTCCTGCCCTCCTAGCCTACTCTTTCCTATACGACTTTTCGTCATTATGATGACTTCTGTGCACCCTTCTGGTGACTGGTCCCCAATCTCGGGCGCGTGCTCGGACGTGCAGAACCTTTACCTCCTCAGGTGAGGTGTGTCTGGGGGGCCTTAGAAGGCCTGCCTTACAGTGTGCATAGAGTCCATCTATTGCTATGGACGGTCTGGCGACCATCTGATACGCCACTCTCTCTTTTTCGAATAGGACGATAGGCCAGGTAGAGCCCCCACTGAAACATGTACAGGTCCCCTCTTTCCTCCTTACCGAGGTGAAACAGCCTTTTGGGGTGTTTCAGAGAAAGAGGACTTACTAACAAAAAGCAATCCTTGCCATCGACTGCTGCCTTCTCCCTCATTGTGAGAACAGTCTGTAGGTTGGCTGTTTTCGGGGGATGAAGGCACTTACTGGAACAGGTGCAGGACCGCCCTCTTTTCTCACTATGTGAAACGCCTCTGGTGTTTCGAGAAAGAGAGAATGACTTTAAAAGTGGTCCTTCCATAGGAGACCGCCTGGAAAAGTGTAGAATTTCTCTCTCTCCCTCACTGTGCTGAAACAGTCCTGTGGTTGGCTTTTCAGAGGGATGGAGGACTTACTGGAAGTGCAGGAGCCCCTACTTACTGTCACGGAGTGAAACAGCCTTTGGTTTTCAGAGAAAAGAAGGATCACTTTGAAAAAAAAAAAAAACGTACAGGTCCTCCCTTAGGCATGGAAGAGGACTACCTGGCAAAAATGAAGACCTCCCTCCTCACTGAGGGGAGCAAAAGTGTTCCAACAATGATGTCCCGTAGTGGAAGGGCAAATCCCCTCGGTCTCCCCCAGAGGTTGACACCTACCCATTTGCCATTTTTTCTGTGCATGGCAGCCTTGTGGTCTGGAGACGGAGTCCTCTGGAGGTTGAGCGATGCCGTGAATGAGTCGCCCACTGCGGCTAGCAACACGGCCTTCTTTGGTCCTCTTTTTCCGGGAAGACAGGCGGCCTGTTTTGGGGGCCCGGGCAGGTCAATCGGCTGGCTCCCCCCCGGGAGGCTAGGGTCAAGCTTCATGTTTCCTTTTAGTACTCACACAGTCCGGGGAGTGCCGACCCATACGGCAAATTTTGGCTGCGTACCCCTCATCACCCCTGTTGCTTTTAAAATTTGGGTTCTAACACCAGCTTCCCCTTTTTGGGGGACTCGTGGTGGGTGGGGCGGAGGGAAATGAAAATTGCCAACTACATGGAAAAAAAAAAACAAAAAAAAACCCACAGAAAAAAAAAAACGTTTAAAAAAACCCAGAAAGGGCCCCAGACCACGGCAGCCACCCTGAAGCCATACATCCTACGGGTGCAAAAAAAACCCCCAAGCCAGGTTTGCCCCTGTCATGCCTGTTTCCCAAAAGGTGGTGGACAAGGCAAAAAAACCATGAAAAAAACATGTCTTTTCCCCAAATTTTCCCAAACCCGAGGGAAACTCTCTGCTGGCCCCCCCGGCCAGCCCCCCACCCGGGAAAGGTCTCTGACAGCCCTCAAAACGTCCCCCTAAACCGTTTTGGGGCCCCGGCTAAACCACCCCAAAAAAGCTGGTGCCCCCAAAAGCAACCCCCAAAGCCGAAAGGGGGGGCCGAAACGACCAAAGGGAGACCGATCTGAAGGGAAAACCCGGGACCCCCAGGGCCCGTTTCCCCCAGTTTAAAGAAACCCTGTAAACCAAAGGCTTCACAATGCCAAACCAAAATGGTCAAGGCTTTGTAGACCAACGAAAAAATCCTTTTGTCAATCCGGGTTGCCCCGAGATCGGGATGTTTCACCCTTTTTTGTTAGCTTTTTTTTTTCCTGCGGGAAAACAAAGGGGCTAAAAGAGGGGAAAGGAAAGTGACCCTTTCTCACCCTGAACCCCCAAGGAAAAAAAAACCCAAAGGGATGGTGCTACTTGGTTTCCTCACTCTCGTATATGGGGAGGTGATCGCACACACCCACAGGTCGTGGGGGCCCTTCCCGTTTCAAAGGGGAAAAGCCCCAACCGGGGAAAGCCCCGGTGACCATAAAAGGGGTACCCCAACCCCTCTAACCTTGACGGGGAAAAACGGGGGTACCAAAACCCAAAAGTATGAAACGTGCCGGGATCCACGCGATTTTCAAAGCCAGAAGTACGGACAAAAAAAAAAGGGCTAACTGTCACCCAAAGGGCCAAAATGGGTGTCTGTCCCGGCCACAACACCGAATTGTGCATCAAGGCCTAAAAGGGGAGGAAAAAAGAGAACAACACCCAAATGCCCCAAACCTGCATCAAGAGGCATAACCCCTTTGGACCTAGTTTGCCCCTGTCAAAAAAAAGGCGGCCCTAAGGGGCAAGGGGTTTGCTAAAAAGGGCGCCAACTTTTTTCCTCCCCCCCCGGCCCCTATGCCCTGGGGGAAAAAAAAGAGAAAAGGCCTCCCGACCCCCAAAGGGGAAAGGGAAACCCGCCCCCCAGCCAAAACCGGAGATCTCCGACAAACGGGTTTCCCCAAAAAAAACCAGGGGAGAAAAAACCCACAGGAAAGGAAAGGGTTTAAAACAGCCCCAAAACCCTTTCCCCAAAAGCAGAAGACAGGCTCCTCGATGAGGGGACAGTCGATCATCTAAAGGTGTAATCACGCAGGGGCAAAAACCCTTTGGGGAAGGACGGTGAAGGGTGGATAAGGCAGTCGAGGTCGCCATGACGGGCCCCTGGGCCAAGGGCTTTTCGCAAACCCTAAAAGGGAAAAGGAAACTGGAAAGTGCCAAAAAAGCCCCCTCCTCTCCCTCACCCCCGGACGAGACCCCCCCTCCCCACTCCCAAACCCCGGCCATGCCCTCACCCGGCAGAGCTAGCCAGGTTATTCAGTGCCAAAACCGAAATCAAAAACCAAGCCGACCTTTTCTCAGGCAAGCCGCCCAAAAATGCCAAAATCACCTGGGGGAGAGAAAAAACCCAAAAAAAACAAAGGGCAGACCTATAAAAAAGGGTCTCCACCCCCCCGGGACCCAGAGATAGCCTGAAAAGCCGAAGAAGGACCCCCCAACCAGCGAGGACTTGAATGGATTGTCAGACTCTGAAGACAGTAAACCGAATACGACGATGTCCCCTGATGTAAATTCAACTAGAAAACATGGCAAAGCCCAAATTTTAAATAATTTTGCAGTGGACCATGTTGGCTTTTTTCCACAAGGATGCCATCTCCTGCAATAGTGGATCAAGGACAAATTTACACGTCCCTTCTCCAGGAGACATTAACAGTGGGAAACCCGTTCACTTTCTTTCCGGGGGAATTTTGGGTTTTGTCCATGCTTTTACTTTTGTGGCCCAAAAGGGGGCCCCGATCACCCTTTCAAACAAAAAAAAATTTCCCCGCTCCGCAATAGCCGATCACCGACTGGGGGGGGAAAGTTTAATCTCTTGCCGTCGAGATTTCCCTTGGGCCGGGGGCCCCTGAAATTGTACTGGTACAAGGGCCCGGGCCCCACTGTATTTCCTTAGGCATCAGCCAGGGCTGTGCCTCTCAGCACACGACCGAGTGATCATGGGGTAGACTTAAATGCCACCCCCCCCTCCGGCTCCCTGCAGGCCCCGGGATGGGGCTGTTTTCACATGGCCAACGTGTTTTAGACTTTCCCCGAGATCGCTCCCCTCAAAACCCGGGACCCAACGCATGGAAGGAGGGTCCTAGACCCCCCTGGCCACTCGACCTGGGGGAGAAGATTGGTGGTCCTATACCATTCGGCCTAAACTAACCTCATGGTGTGCCACCCAAAGCCAGACCAAACCCAAATTTGGAAAAACAGACAAGACCAACTGGCAGGCGTTTCAAACGCCTTGGCCTGCGTCTGAAAGAAATGAACCCACAGAAGGTGCTACAAGCCAACTTAAATCCCATTGATGGGGAAACCCCTGACCATACCAAAATGGGCCCGTGTCCAGGAGTCACAGAGATGCGGGTACTTTAAGGAGAGTTTGGGAGGCAACCACATTTAAAATTGCAGAAAAAACTTTTCCGAAGGCAAAGCCCCCATAACCTACCCTCCAAAGGAGGCTGTCGGGGGCCCAAAAGAAACTGCCAAAACAAAATTTGGGCAAAAAAGTGGGGGGGAATGGTGCGAGACCTTCGACCCCATATAACCCTCTCAGAGCTATGGCAAGGGTAAAGTGAGCTCCCCGCCATTTTCCCCCGAGATGCTGCCCCAATGACCTCCATCGAGGCGAACGACTGGCGCCGAGTTCTCTGCAAAAACAATAGAAACAGCCTGCCAGCCAAACGGGGGCAAGACAAGAACGCCTACAACCAGACAGACTTGCTCATTCGGGAAAAGGGCACCGAACCCGTAACTCTTTATCTTTTCCCAGGAACAAAGAAATGCAAAAAAAACCATTGTAAAACACAGCCCCGGCTCTAATGGGTTCATACCCCTCTTTCCCCCACCTGGACATGGTGGCTTGCATTCCTGCACCATAAACAATTCCTGGGAAACTTCCAAAACCCCAGATTTGGGAAAGGGCTCCCCCTAAAAAAGGAAGATCGCCCCATCTCTCTCGTCAGCTTTTGGGCCCAAAGGGCCGAGAGGATGGTACTAAAACCGGCCCCAAAATGAAAATGGCCCCCCCAAATGAACACCTCCACGGGTTCACCGGGGGATAGAAAGGGCCACGCATAGCCCCTTTTGAGCAAAATAAGCACAGGCAATCTGTGGTAGTATTCCTGACCTGGAGAAGGCTTTTTAAATTTGGCAATTTTTTTTGCCATTAAAGGGGCCTGATCCAAAAAGGAATAAGGTAAGCTCTTGGCTTGGATGGGTGACTACTTTAGGAATATAACAACCAGAGAAAATTTCCCAAAGGTCACTTATCCAGACATGCCACGAAAAAATGGAACCCCACGGGGGGGGGGTTCCAGTCCGCCCTTTTTAACACTTTAAAATGCCCCTGTTCCTAACAAAACCCCCCTGGGGTGCAAGATCTTCCCCTATGCGACAATTTTGTATCATCCCCAATGGACCATACTGCCTAAAAAAAACCCCACACTGCTGACCTCGTATCCGAGGAGGTTACGGATAGGACTAAGATCTCAGCGTCAAAAAAAACCCTGGCTTAACAAAGAGTTAAAGGCACAGTCAAAAATCCGGGGAAATGGTTTGGAGTGGGCCCAGGACACCTCTACCTTGGGGTAGGAAGACTGGCCCCTCCCCTTTCCAAAAGGAGGCCCAGTACCTGGTTGCCGAGCAAAATTAAGAGCTGTCTAGGCAATGATGGAAGACGCATAGGGGGAAAACACGAGACTAAGCATTTTATGTACATGCTGTCAGGCCCCCTTTAATTGCCCCTCCCTGATTGGCTTTAAGAGAAAACATAAAGACAATTAAGGGCATCCAAAAAAGAACCGCCAGGGGCTTCTGGGGCCCCGGTAGGCGAAAGGGCCTCACTCCAATGGGGCAAACCCTTTCCCCTTGGGCCCCACGAATCGATCAACGAGCACAATTTTTATCAAAGGTCATCCGGCTCCCAGGGAAAACAAGCCCAAAACATAAAATACAGACGCCAGAAAAAGATACAACTATTGCAAACACTCCCGGGAGT
>NW_023665324.1:85196-87032 GCF_015228065.2 Penaeus monodon | reverse complement strand
AAAATAATATTATAACAGATAATTACAGTATAACGTTTTAGTTAATATAATGTATAAATGATTTTTATAAAAAGTTATTATTGTATATTATTGTATTATTTTATTATGTAGTTGTTATTAGATAGATGTAAAAAATAATATCATAACTGCAATAATTGCATAATAATGATAATAATGCAATAATGATGATAATAATTGCAATAAGATGATAATGATGATGATAATGATGATAATGATGATGATAATAATGATTTTAAAGTGAGAATAAAGAGAATTTGGATAACATTTGATGATTATTAATTTTATTACATTATCATTATATTATCATTATTTCATTATATTTTTATTATTTTTATTATTATTATTATTATTATTATTTAATTATTAGTATTATGCCAAAAAATATATTAAAACTGTAATAAAAACAAAAAATGATAATAATAAGTATAATTTTTAATAATACTAATTGTTATAATATTGTTATTAATATCATTATTGTTAATATCATTATCGGACGGCGACGCGGCCAACCTTGTTTGCTGCCACGATGCTATGTGCTTGCATATAGCTTCCTGCCCTCCTAGCCTACTCTTTCCTATACGACTTTTCGTCACTAGGATGACTCTGTGCACACCTTCTGGTGACTGGCCCCCATTTCGGGCGCGTGCTCGGAGTGGGCAGACCTTTACCTCCTGCAGGGGAGGGTGTGTCTGGGGGCCTTAGAAGGCCTGCCTTACAATGTGCATAGAGTTGCCATTCTATTTGCTAGGGACTGGTCTGGCAGACCATCTGATGACTGCCACTCTCTCTTTTTCGAATAGGAACGATAAGCAGGTAGGAGCCCCCCACTGGAACAGGTACAGGTCCCCTCTTTTCTCACTAAGGTGAAACAGCCTCTGGGTGTTTCAGAGAAAAGAGGGAAGGGACTTTAAAAGCCGTCCTGCCATGGGAAACCCGCCTGGAAAAAGTTGATTCTCCCCCTCACTGTGATGAAACAGTCTGTGGTTGGCTGTTTCAGAGGATGGAGGAACTTACTGGAACAGGTGCAGGACCCCCTCTTCTTTCACTGAGGTAAAAACAGCCTTTGGGTTTTTCAGAAAAAAAGAAGGATTTACTTTGAAAAAAAAAAAAACGTACAGGTCCTCCTGAGGGATGGAGGAACTACCGGGAAAAAATGAAAGAGTTTCCCCTCCTCACTGAGGGAGGAGCAAAAGTGTTCCCAACAATGATGTCCCGTAGGGGGAAAGGCATCCCTCTGGTCTCCCCCAGGGGTTTGACACCTACCCATGCATTTCCGTGCATGGCACCCTTGTGAGCTGGGAGACGGGAGTCCTGGAGGTTGAGCGATGCCGTGAATGAGTACGCCCTGCGGCTAGTAACACGCCTCTTTGGTCCTCTATTCCGGGAAGACAGGCGGCCTGATTGTAGCCCGGGCAGGTCAATCGGCTGGTCCCCCTCGGGAGGCTAGGGTCAAGAAAGTCATGCTGCCGTTAGTACTCACACAGTCGTGAGTGCCGATCCAAACGGCAAATTTGGCTGCGTATATCCACTCATCACCCCTGTTGCTGTTAGACATTGGTTCTAACACTCAGCTTCTCCTTTTTGGACTCCGTGGTGGGTGGGGGCGGAGTTGATGAAACAGTGCCAACTACAGGGAAAAAATAAAAAAAAAAAAAAAACCACAGACAAACGTTAACGATGACAACCCATGCAAGGCCCAGCCCACGGCAGCCACCCTGAAGCCATACATGCCTACGGGTGGCAAAGAAACCCCAAGCACAGGAGGGCCCACTGTCATGCCTGCTGCCAATGGTGGACAAGGCAAAAAAAAATATG
>NW_023665324.1:67696-70196 GCF_015228065.2 Penaeus monodon | reverse complement strand
TGATGCGATCACCTCCACATCATACGAGAGTGAGAAGCCAAGTAGCACCATCTTGGTTCTCTTTTCCTTGGGATTCAGTGGTGAGAGGCTCACTTTCCTCCCATCTTTTAGCTCCTTTGTTTCCTGCAGGAAACAAAGGAGCTAATAAACAAAGGATGATCATGCCCTGATCTCGCGCAACCCGGATTGACAACTGGATTTTGCGTTGGCTCTACAATGCCTTGACCATTTGGTAGGCATTGTCGAAGCCTTCGGGTTTGACAGGTACTTTAAACTGGGGGAAACGCCATGGGGGTCCAGACTCTCCTTCAGAGTCGGCCTCCGGCCTCGGTCGTTTCGGCCCGCCCTTTCGGCTTTGGGGCTTGCTCGTGGGGGCACCAGCTGTTTGGGCTGGTTCAGCCGGTGCTCCCGAATCGGTCAGGGGGATCGTCTGAGGGCTGCTCAGAGACCTTCCTGGCCGGGGTGCTGGCCTGGAGGGGCCAGCACGAGAGTCCATCTGTTGGACAATCTGGTGAACAAACATGTTTTTACATATTTTTTTTTGCCTTGTCCACCATCTTGGCAGCAGGCATGACAGTGTCATCCTGTGCTTGGGGTTTCTTTTGCCACCCGTAGGCATGTATGGCTTCAGGGTGGCTGCCGTGGTCTGGGCCTTGCATGGGTTGTCATCGTTAATGTTTGTCTGTGGTTTTTTTTTAGTTTTATTTTCCATGTAGTTGGCACTGTTTCATCCACTCACGCCCCCACCCACCACGGAGTCCAACAAGGAGAAGCTGAGTGTTAGAACCAATGTCTAACAGCAACAGGGGTGATGAGTGGATATACGCAGCCAATTAGCCGTTTGGATCGGCACTCACGGACTGTGTGAGTACTAACGGCAGCATGACTGCTTGACCCTAGCCTCCCGAGGGAGACCAGCCGATTGACCTGCCCGGGCCACAATCAGGCCGCCTGTCTTCCCGGAATAGAGGACCAAAGAGGCGTGTTGCTAGCCGCAGGGCGTACTCATTCACGGCATCGCTCAACCTCCAGGACTCCCGTCTCCCAGCTCACAAGGCTGCCACGCACAGAAAATGCATGGGTAGGTGTCAACCTCTGGGGGGAGACCAGAGGGGATGCCCTTCCACCTACGGGACATCATTGTTTGGGAACACTTTTGCTCCTCCCTCAGTGAGGAGGGGAGCTCTTTCATTTTTTCCAGGTAGTTCCTCTCCATCCCTCAGGGAGGACCTGTACGTTTTTTTTTTTTCAAAGTGAATCCTTCTTTTCTCTGAAACACCCAAAGGCTGTTTCACCTCAGTGAAAGAAGAGGGGGTCCTGCACCTGTTCCAGTAAGTTCCTCCATCCCTCTGAAACAGCCAACCACAGACTGTTTCATCACAGTGAGGGAGAGAATCTAACTTTTTCCAGGCGGTTCCTATGGCAGGACGGCTTTTTAAAGTCATTCCCTCTTTTCTCTGAAACACCCAGAGGCTGTTTCACCTTAGTGAGAAAAGAGGGGGTCCTGCACCTGTTCCAGTAAGTTCCTTCATCCCTCTGAAACAGCCAACCACAGACTGTTTCATCACAATGAGGGAGAGAAGCTAACTTTTTTAGAGGCAGTTCCTATGGCAGGACTGCTTTTTGTAGTAAGTCCCTCTTTTCTCTGAAACACCCAAAGGCTGTTTCACCTCAGTAAGAGAAGAGGGGACCTGTACCTGTTCCAGTGGGGGGCTCCTACCTGCCTATCGTTCCTATTCGAAAAAGAGAGAGTGGCAGTCATCAGATGGTCTGCCAGACCAGTCCCTAGCAAATAGAATGGCAACTCTATGCACACTGTAAGGCAGGCCTTCTAAGGCCCCCCAGACACACCCTCCCCTGCAGGAGGTAAAGGTCTGCCCACGTCCGAGCACGCGCCCGAAGATGGGGTCCAGTTCACCAGAAGGTGTGCACAGAGTCATCCTAATGACGAAAAGTCGTATAGGAAAGAGTAGGCTAGGAGGGCAGGAAGCTATATGCAAGCACATAGCATCGTGGCAGCAAACAAGGTTGGCCGCGTCGCCGTCCGATAATGATATTAACAATAATGATATTAATAACAATATTATAACAATTAGTATTATTATAATTATACTTATTATTATCATTATTGTTATTATTACAGTTATAATATATTTTTTTGGCAATAATACTAATAATTAAAGTAATAATAATAATAATAATAATAATAATAATAATAATAATAATGATAATAATGATAATAATAATGATAATAGTAATAATATTAATAATCATCAAATGTTATCCAAATTCTCTTTATTCTCACTTTAACATCATTATTATCATCATCATTATCATCATTATCATCATCATTATCATCATTATTGCAATTATTATCATCATTATTGCAATTATTATCATTATTATTGCAATTATTGCAGTTATGATATATATTTTTACATCTATACTAATAACAACTACAATAATAATAGTAATAACAATAATAATAACAATAATAACA
>NW_023665324.1:46912-61912 GCF_015228065.2 Penaeus monodon | reverse complement strand
AGATGGGTCTGACAGTTGTTTTGTAAAGTCTGAGTTTTATTTGTGGTGTGCAGCATGAAAAGCGTTTTAGTTTGGTTAGTGTTGTTTTTGCTTGTGTTATTCTGAGAATGTTTCCTGTGTGGGTGTATTGTATGTTGGTGTTGTTGATTGTGATTGGTTGTGATTTTCTATGTGCTATGGGTATGAGTTTTAATTTGTTTATGTTTGTCTGTATTTTCCAGTAGTGCTCAAATGTGTTGATGTTCTGTATAGCTCTTTCTGTTGTTCGTTTCATGAAGTGTTGTGATTAAGATGGGAGTGTGATAATCTGGGTGATATCGTCTGCATAGGAAATAGAGTTGTTGTATGGTGTCGGTTCTGGCAGTTTGGCTGTATACAGGATATAAGAGGGTTGGCGATAATACATTTCCCCTGTGGTACTCCACTTCTGAGGTGGATAGGGGTCCCTAGGTGGGCTCCAGGCGTATTGGGGCAGTCCTTTGTCATCAGGAAGCTACAGAGAAGGGTGTAAAGGGTGTGTGGGCAGGTGTAGTTGTGTTAGTTTGTTTTTGAAACCGTCATGCCAGACCTTATTAAAGGGCCTTGCTGACGTCTCGTAGTTTTGCGTTCATCTGGTGCTTGTTAGCGAGACCGAGAGCGTTTCCCCTCGTAAGCGGGGGCGATGGCACTTCGGTCCCCTGTGTGGGCGAAAGCGTATTGCCTAATGTTGTGCTTTTGGTTGTTTTCAAGGTGGGGATGAGTCCCTGTGCTATTACCCTCTCTAGTAGTTTTCCTGGGACTTCTAAGAGTGGATGGGGCGGAAGTTCCCCCTCGTGTGTAGATTCCCTGGTTTGGGTATTAAGGTGAGGGTGGCGTGTTTGAAACTTATCAGGGAATATCCTGTTGCCAGTGCTGCATGAAGATAGGGCATAGTCTGTGACATTCTGCGTGTTCAATGATTGTTTTGTTTATGTTGCTTTCCTGGTGTTGTGTTTTTGTGCGTTTGATTGTGTTTGTTATTTCTTCTGGAGTGATTGGTGTGGCGAGGGGACTGTCCTCTGTGAGAGTGTTTAGTGTGATGATGTTCTCTGGGAGAATTATGTTCCTATATTGTTGTATGTAGTTTGTAACCTCGGTCTCTCTGGCTGATCAAAGCGGTGGGGGAGATTTGGAAATTCTGTTGCCAGAATTCCCTGTGGAGAGGCTCCATCTCCTCCACCGATTCAACCTTCTGTCTGTGTGTGTTGTATATGTATGTGATTGTCTGTTTATTCGACCCCATAAGTTATTTGAAGGAACTCCAAAATTTCTTGGGGTCTTTAGTGTTTTGACATAGTCTTTGCGTGAGTGTTTCCCATTGGTGTTTGTTCATTACTTTAATTTCGTGTGTAATTTGTGTTTGGATTTCTCTGTATCGTGTGCGTAGTTGTGCGTCCCGTCCCAGCTCCGTGTTAGTGCTAGTTCATGTAAGTGTCTGTATTGTATTTTAAGCAATTTCAGACGATGTGTTTCTCTGTAGTGAGGGATAGTCTTGTGTGTTGTTTTGGGGATGTTGGCCTGTCAGGCCGTCTGTATGTCTGTGTACCACTGTTTAAGGTGGGTGTTTATTGTGTGTGTGCGCTGCCCCTCGAGATCAGTTACCTGTGTGTCTTCAAGTGCTTGTCTGAAGCCCTCCCAGTTTGCATGTTTGAAGGATTCTCGGGGTTGTGTTGGGATCATGATAGGGTTTGTTGATAGTGTTAAAGTGACCGGGAGGATGTGGATGTGACGTCGCCTGTTGTGATATGGTGGTGTAGTTGTGCTCTGTGGTTTGCCAAGACTATGTCAGGCGTTGTTGCTGTGTTATGTGTTATATGGGGTTGAGTGTTTGTGTGGTTGTAACCAAAGAGTACGTGGTTTGTGTTAAAGTCTCCCCATGATGTATATTGGTTTGTTATGCCTCAGGAGCTGCAAGATGTCAGGTTCTGGTATGTAAGGTCTTCTTGGTGGAATGTATAGTGTTGCTAGTATAATGGGTCCATGTTGAGGTTCCAGTGACTGGGGCAGGGGCTCGGTGGGCTGAGCTTGTGCAGGTTGAGGCTCCGCTGCCTGGGCCTGTGCAGGCTGAGGCTCCGGTGCCTGGGGCTGTGGTTGTTCAGGCTGGCTAGGGGGTTGAATCACCTTCAGGATGCCCCAGGAGTCAGATTCCCCGAGGTCGAGGGCTGGAAGGTTGTTTGCCTCCAGTGCTACTTTTGCGTGATATCTGAATCCCTTTTCAGGGGCAATGATATATATATATGGCTCGACGCACACTGAGCTCCTGACGTCATTCACCCCGACCCCTTGTGACCCAGCCGCCTGAGGTGCCACTTACCCATTTTCCACTCAGCTTTTTTCTACCGTTTATTTTTACTCTTAGCTTTATTGCGGGTTAAGTGTCGATTTCTTGTCTCTCTTTTGTGAGGTTTGGTGGATTTTCTTTCGGGAAGGTGGTAGACGCTTCCGATTTTTTTTTTCGAGTTTTGTTAAAAAAAAAATTTGGCTATGTATTGTAATTTCGTGTGATGTGGTTGCCATGTAGTCGTTTTCACAATTTTTTTGAGATTATGATTAAATTCTAAAAAAAAATCAATGGAATTTATTAAACTCTTGGGTATTTCAGAACTCGTTTTAGAAGAAAAAAATCGTTTAATATAAATATCGTGTTTTATATCGCTTCAATTGCTCTGTTATATGAGAATCGGCTTTATGAGTTGCCAGGTGCAAATTTAAAAAAGGTCTTAAAAAGCCCAATTAACTACCAATTCACCAAAATATCAAGTAAAAAAAAAATATATGTATATATTCCTTTAATAGGAACAATGAATCTCAAAACGCTTTTACATAATAAAGAAAAATATATATATAAGGAAATAAAATAAGAAAAAATATAAAGGGATTATTTACATAAATACCAAACAGCCAGTTCCTTACAACGATAATAAACAGTTGTTTCCAAAAATTAATTGGCAATTGCCTTGTTAACTGGTAATTAACATGACTGTGTGTGTGTTTGTGTGTGTGTGTGTGTGTGTGTGTGTGTGTGTGTGTGGTGTGTGTGTGTGTGTGTGGTGTGTGGGGTGTGTGGTGTGTGTGTGTGTGTGTGTGTGCGTGGTGTGTGTGTGTGTGTGTGTGTTGCGTGCGTGTGTGCGCGCGCGTGTGTTTGTGTGTGTGTGTGTGTGTGCGCGCGCGCGTGTGTTTGTGCGCGCGTGTGTGTGTGTGTGTTGTGGGGGTGTGTGTGGGGGGTTTTCTGGGGTGTGGTTGTGTTTTGTGTGTGTGGGGTTGAAAGGGGGATCTGTTGGGGGGGGGCCCTCTAATGAATGAAATTCTCAAAAGTGAGAGCATAAGGGCCTGGACGGGTGGCCCTTTTTCCCCCCCATAAAAAAGATAAAAAAAAAAAGTTATTGGGGTTCCCTTAAAGCCTGCGGGGGAAAATTTGGGGCGTCTATAAAGGTATGGGTGGGATACCTTAAAAAAACCCCTTCATGTATTATCAAACGAACCCCCAGCTTTAACAAAGGAAAAATTCATGAGGCAGATAAACCCTTTTCTCCGGTTCGCCCGCCACCCTCACTGTAAGATCCATGGAGGAAAAACAAAACACACGTTCGGTCTTCACACTTTTATTGGTGGGCAACCCCCAAATTTTTATACCGACGGGAAAAAAAGAAAAAACAAAGTTTCAAATTTAAAAAAAAATTTTTGAAATAAAATTTTTTTAAAAAAAGGATAAAAAACATTTTTAAAAGGGAGAAAAAAAAAAAAAACTGAATTATAAAAATCAAAAATTTAAAAAAACCCTGAAAGGAAAAAAACTAACAAAAAAAAAAAATTATGGCAGAAGAAATTGCGAAAAAATTAAACTAATAAGCAGCCTCAAAAATTCTTTAAAAAACCCCCCCCAAAAAAATATCACTAAATACAAGGGGGTAAAAAAATTCAATGCTAAAAAGGGCCAAAAGAAAAAGGTAATTTCCCAAAAAAATTGAAATTTCGACACGAAATAACAAAAAAAACCCCCCAAAAGCAAAAACAGAGTTCTAGGGGCCTCTCGAAATAAACTATAAAAAAGAAGCTAAAAGAAAATGAAATTATGGGAAAAAAAAAAACCCTAAAACATGCTTAGAAAAAAAAACAAAATTTTAAATCAAAGAAAAGCGGCCCCCTTTTAGAAAAGGGAATAACGGGGAGCTTTTTTAAAAGCTCCATAAATAGTTTTTAAAAAGGAAAGATTAACATTGCAAAAGATATTAAGCAATTCTTTTAAAATAGATAATATTTAAAAAAAGGGTTAAATTTTAATGGCCAGAAAAAATTTAAAAAAAATAAAATAAAAGTTGGGGAGGGGACACCCGACCCGTATGCGTATGCCTCCAGGATTTTAAATACTTTTCCCGGGGCCCGGGGATTTGGGGCAGGATGTAGGTTCAGCAAGAAAAAAACCCCAAAGGAAAAAGGAAAACGGGGAAAAGGCTGGGGGCGAGGAAAAGGAGTGGAAAAAGGGAAAAGGAAAAGGGAAAAAAAAAAAAAAAACATCCCTGGATAGGCTTTGGAATTAGATGTAGGTACCCCCTTGAGAGGAAAGTTTAAAAAGCAAAGGCAAAGATACAGAATGGGAAAGGGGCAAGCAGACAGTATAGAATATAAAAATTAGGGAAGGAAGAACCCCTAAAGTAAAAAAAAAAAAGAAAAAAAAAAAAATGTTTGAAAGGGGTAGGCTAGCAAGGAAAAAAAAAAACAAAACTTCTGAAAGAAGGGTTGTAAGAGAGGGAGAGAAAGGAACCAAAAGTTTAGGAGAGGGAGAGTAAAGACACAGAAGCTAGGAGAGGGAGAGTAAGAGACACAGAAGCTGGGGAGGGGGAGAGAAAAAGACACAGAAGCAAAGGACGGGAGAGAAGAGACACAGAAATTGGAGGGGGAGAGTAAGGGGAACGAAGCTGGAGAGGGAAAAGTAAGAGACACAGAAGCTGGGGGAGAGGCAGAGTAGGAAACAAAAAGCTAGGAGGGCAGAGAAGAGAACAGAAGCTAGGAGGGGCCCAGAGAAAGGAGACACAGAAGCTAGGAGGGGGGAAGAGAAGAGAAACAGAAGCTAGGAGAGGGAGAGTAAGAGAAAACAAAAAGCGGGGAGAGGGAGATTTTAAGAGAACAAAGCTAGGAGAGGGAAAAGTAAGGGAACAGAAGCTAGGAGAGGGGAGAGTAAGAAAACACAAAAGTGGAGAGGAGGGGAAAGGGAAAACACAGAAGCTAGGAGAGGGAGAGTAAGAGACACAAAAGCTAGGAGAGGGAGAGTAAGAGACACAAAAAGCTAGGAGGGGGGAGAGTAAGGGCCACAAAAGTTGGGGAAGGAGATAAGAGAACAAAAGTAGGGAGGGGGGAGAAAGGACCCCCAGAAGCTAGGAGGGGGGAGTAAGAGAACAGAACAAAGGGGGTGGGAAAAAAGAGACACAGAAGTAGGAGAGGGAAAGTAAGAGGAAAAGGGGGAAAGGGAAGGGGGAAAAGGGAAAAAAAAAAAAAAAAAAAAAGGGGTTAGGGAAGGCAGAGAAGGGGGGCCCCGGAGGCCTCAACCCTCCTGCCCGGGTGAAGTGGCCCACGGAGAAACCCAAAACCTGAAAAGAGAAGAAGAAGACCTGAGCCTCATCACTTCCCTTTTTAACAAAAAAAGAGTGAAAAATGGGCGGGGCGTGCCAAAATGATCACATAAAAAAGGGTAACACAAAAATTGGTCAATGATACAAAATCAAATCTGTGTTTCCCTTTCACAGGACTTGGCTGCAATTACGGTAAAAATATACACTTTGAATATTAAAAAACAATCCCAATTTGGGTTTTTAAAACACGACATCACTTTTTTCACTGGAGGATCCTGGCCCACTCGACTCACACCAGAGGTTTGCTGTCTGCTAAAAAAAAGGGCTGCGACAGAGGGAGAAGGGAACGGCCCCTGGGACATCAGTCCCCCACTCGATTTGTGATCGAACTCACCGTCACCCCGGGAAAGCCCGGGCGTTTTGATCCCAAGAACAACGCGGCATGCCCGGATCCACTCCTTTTGGGACCCCCCCCCGATACCGACTTCGCAGCCTACTACTCACTGGCCCGTCGCCCCCTCAAAACCACTTGTCAATAAACTTCATTAGGTAGATCACTCGAAGATTCTGTGGAAAAACCGGGGAAAAACCTTTTCATTTCGGGTTTTCAGTGAGATCCTCAGGTTCGGGTTTCATTATGAAAGAGGGGCTCTTTTATTTCCCCCTTCAGCCCTTTTTCTCGCCCCAAAAGAATGGGAAAAACTGCTGGGGGACCGGAAGGGTTTTAACGGGGTTTGAAAGGGGCTTAAACTGGACATCGGTTTTAACATCTTGTTTTAGCACAGGGGACCGGCCCAAAAGAGATTTTAAATCGGTGGGCCCCTCCATTTCCCAGAAAGGGGGGGAAAGGGCCCAAAACCCGGCCTTTTTTCAAAAGTACCAGCCCAATCCCCTTTTGGGGTTTAAAAAGCTTCCAAGTTTGCCTCTGTATAATATCTAAAAAGGGGCCCTTTAGATGCAGAAGGGCGAATTGGGCCCTTTTTCGAAATTTCGCTCCTGGAGTTTTACTTTTTCCCAAAAAAAGACTGCTTGGGGGAAAAGCCCAACCGGGGAAGTGGCAGGGCGACCGGGTTAGGATTTATGGGCGGTTCCCTCATTTGGGTTCGATGTAGGGCCCGAGTTTTTTTGCACCCTTTTATCTTGGTAAAAAAAGGGTTTGCATGTGGAGGTTTCCTAGTTAAAAAAGTGGGGGGGGTTTAGGGGCAGATTTTACCACTTATTCTTTCCCCAAATCAATCCTTTGGGGTTTTGGGGAGGGTGGGGGGACTGTAAAAATGATTCGTGGCATAAAATTTAGGCGGGAAGTTTTTGGAATAAATGGCTCGTAAACTGAACTCCATTGTCTGTTTGTAGGACTCTTGGTGGACCAAACGGGGCTTCCCCAGTTATCAAAAAAGGGCCCCCGATGAACTGCTTGAGCAGTTGCTTTAGGGAGAGGCACTAGCTGGGGGGAAATCGGGAAGCTGGTCCGTTTTAAAAGGGCAATATCTAAGGGGAAGAACTGTAAAAAATCCAAAAAGTCCATCAAACCCTCTCAAAAGGAAAAATTGTTTAAGGGGCCTCACCCATCACCCCCTTCTGGGGGGTCCCTTTTGTTTGCTACACACTGGAAAATTTGGGTTTACTTTAGCCAAACATCTTTGAGCATTTTGGGAAAATAAAAAAAAACATAGAACGGGCATTCTCGAATGTTTTGTGAACGCCAGGATGAGATCCCATGGGTGGTAGGGTGCTATTTTTAAGTGCAGAATTCCTGGGTTTTTAAAGGAACACCAGTGATAGCATATGCAAACAGGAAATATCCCAAAACCCGGGGTTTACAAAACATCATTTTTCCTTTTCGAATTTGTGGGTAGTGGTAACTTTTTCAAAGGACCTTACCGTCTTTCAAATAACGACGATGTCTGCTAACTGGGTTTCTTTCCCCTTTTTCCATGGCTAGTTTTGGGAGGAGTTGTCAGCTTCACTAAACAAAGAAAACCTGGCGAGAAAAGGCAGATCGGGAACATGTTTTGGTTGGCCCTTTCCTTTGGTTTTCTTATTAAAAAAATTTAAATTAGAATGAAGGTCATGGGGCAAAACCTGGTCATTCTTGGAGTTTTTGTTTTCCCTTGGGAAACCACGGGGGTCCCAAAAGGGCGGTGGGGGTAAAACACAAAAAAATTCCTCCCTTTACAAGTAGGGGTCAAAGACCCTCACCCCCTTAAAATTTACCGCAAGGGCCTCAAGGTCAATGTTGGATACCTGGTTTTCAGCTGACCTCAATTTCGGCTATAATATGCAATAGCATAGGGAGTTTTTCAGCATCTGTTGCATCAGGCGGGCCCCCTTTTTGCTAACCTGAGGATTGTATGAATCTCAAACTTTATTAAAATCGGCTCCCGAAGAACAGGGGCAGGGGACTAGACTTTCTTTCAGTTCACCCAAAACGCAGTTTTGTGGGGGCCCCCATTGCCTTTTTCGGGTTTTTTCTTCAGCAGGGGGTTTGGAGAGGAAGGTTTTTAGTAGCATAATTAGGTATATGTTCCTAAAGAAACCAGTAGCCCCAAGGAAGCGTTTACTTTCTGACTGTTCGAGGGGTGGAGATTTTGAAAGGGCCAAAACCTTCCCTTTATAGGCAAAAAACCCCTTTCAGGTGAAAGGGTTTTAAAAGGGCCCAAAAAAAATTAATTTTTGGTTGCAGCAAAGCTGCTTTTCCCCAAATTTGATTTTAAACCCCGGCTCCCTTTTAGAAGGCCTAGGGTTCATTAAAAATCAATGAGGTGTTGTGAAAAACTTCTTGAATGAGGGATGAATCTTTCCAAAGTGCACAGTGTATGTTCCCAAGGACCGCGGTTTAATACCACATTGAGGCCCTCGGGAAATGTGTTGGGGCAGGGGACAGGAAAAAACGGGAGGCGAAAAAAAACGGGAAAAGTCGATACCATCAGAAAAAACGGGGTTTTTAGGCCCGGTCAGGGGGGTTTCGACTTAAAACACCCCCCTAAGCTGCACGGGAACCCAAAGGGGGGGGGTGAATATTCATCGGCCCCAAAACTATCTAGAAAGCTTTCTATGCGGGGCAGAGGGTAAGAATCCCCTTTTGAACTGCTTTTCAAGGTCTGAAATCGACACAGAATCAAAACACCCCCGTCTTTCTTTTTTCCCAAACATCCCGGGTTTAAACCCAAGGGCTGGTGGAGGGTTTCTATAACACCTGCATCTGGGCATCTTGTTACATTGCCTCTGAGGGTTTGCCGAGCTGTTTGGGGGTAACCTCCACGGGCGTGCCCGACTGGTTTGGAAATCTCCTGTGTCTATAGTATGCTAATATCGGTATAAAGGCCAATAGCTGGTCTCCACTTTAAAAAAGGGCATTATCCCGGGTCAATCATTTCCAAGCCCTTTCCCTGATCTGCTTCCTGTGGGGGAAAAATCGGTTTGGGCAGGTTTTCTTCTTCCTTTTTAGTTTCTGCGGGCATGACAAGTCGCTATTCCCACTGAAGGGGGGAAATACGGCTCCCTCAATGTCAGTGTCTTCATACAAGTCGTCACTATCATTAGTCTTAATCCCATAATCATCCCAAATAAACTCCTCTCATTTTCCCTGTTTCCCTAAACCTCATTTTTTCTTCTGGGGGGGGGGAAACACTCGGGGTTTTTTCCCTATCAAACGTAATGTTTGGTTCGGTGGGGGTCTGCCACCCCTTTCCCCTACTTCCGCCCAAGCCAAAGCTTACTCAAACCAGGACATTTCAGGTTAGCCACTCTGTCTGCCCATGGTCCGGGTCGAGGGGGTTCCTTTTACCCTCAGCAGAAAGCGCCCCTGGGGGCTCTCACTGCAGCCCTTTTGAGGGGTTTTTTCGGGGCCAAACGGAGGGGGCCCAAATTCACCCCATCACCTAGACCTTTGCAGTTTTGCTTACCATTCCCAGTATTTTTGGGGCTGGCTGTACTTTTCTCCCAAAAAGGCCCTGGTCTGATGAGGTTCCTTTCCCACCCTCAGCAGCAGAAAACGTGGGACTCTCACTTCCGCCTTTCCCAGAGATGAACAAAACCTGAGCTGAGGGGGGGGTTGCTACCCCATCGCCATTTCACTTTGCTCATATTTAGAGGCCCTTGGTCTGAAAAAGGGTTATGTCCCCCCCAGCAGCACCCTCCCCCAAAAAACTATCCGATTTAAAGGAAAATTGGTCTTTTACTCGAAAACTTTTCCCAAGCGTTTTCCCGGGGGCCCTAGAGTTACAGTAAAAGGGGGCCCAGCATTAAAACCCCAAATGCTGCATTTTACGATCTCTACCCTTGGGTTTAACGAGGAAAGGGTATTTCAACTTTTGGGTTGAGGGAGGACTTACCCTGATGTCTCCATCCTGGACCCGCTCGGGGCTACAAAGCTTCCAAAAGCGTCCTGTATGAGGCGGGAATTTTAGTTTTCTTTAGCAGTTTCATGGAGCTTCCGGTTTTAAAATTTGGGGAAAACGAGGGCTGGGTTAAGATATTTTGGAAAGGGGGATGTATCTGTTTTTACACAACCGGAGTACAGTTTGGGTTTCCCCAAAAGGAAAGGGCCGTGAGGAGATCTGCTTCCCAAAATAGTGTAAACTTCACCTTTTGAGCAAATTACCCCAAGGAGAAAATCCCCCCGGAAAAAAGGGAAATTTTCAACAAAGGGCCCCAAAGTTGGAGTGTCCGGTTGTTCCCGATAAAAAAGGGAAAAAAAACCCTTTTTTGGGGGCAAAGTAGGGGCCTGTCATCCCTGTATTTCTCGTTTCATTGTTGGGAACATAAATTCCCCGGGCTGGGTCAATTTTTTTGAGGGTCGAAGGCTTTATTAGTGTTGCCTCACTCCCGTATCATAAAAAACCCTAAGGGTGTAACCTTAATATTTAGGGGCCACGAAGGCCGTCCTGGCCTTTCCCCTTTGGGGACTCGTTTTGCTGTTTTGAAATAGAGGAGTTTGGGGTGGCCAACTCGTTTTCTATTGTCCCCTTTTTTTCCCAATGCCAAGGAGCTGGGGACCTGCTACCCTGGCCCGGGGGAAAAGGAAGTTCCTAGCCATTTCCCCTCTCGGCGGCAAAGGTAACCACTGTACTTGGGAAAGGGTGGGCCCTTTTTGGGATTACCCGGGGAATGCATGCCCCCTACTATGCCCCAACTCCGGTTTATATTTACACCCAAAATTGGGGGTTTGGGAAACCCTGGGGTGCAGTTGCTTTCCAACCGCAGCAACAGGAGCGCTATCCGGGGTTTTGTTTATATAGGGGTCATGTCGTCGAGGATCCTGAGAGTGGGTTTGGGCAGGGCGGTTAGACCATGCTTTATGCCCGGCGATTATTCCAAGCCCTTTGGGGTGTTTTCACTAATTGCATAGCATACAGCTTCCTTCAGGACCAGGGAAAACCCTCATCCAAAAAAGGGAACCTGACAGGAAAAACCCCTTTTTACAAGGGTTTGGAAGGCTCCCCAAAGCCTCACGATGGTCACGGCAGCCTGGTTTTACCCATCCTTCCCAAACTGGAAGGGAAAAAAATCCCAAAGGGGGCCTGGTATCCCCCATGGTCTGGTCGACAGGACTTTAAAGTAGTCTGCAGGAGTAAGGGGCCCGGGAAATTTCGTCTTAGATGTTTTTTAAAAACACTCCCCGTCTTTAATGCGGGTTAAAAACACTCTAGTTGATTATGGGCCCCAGCTCTTCCTCTGAAGTTTGGCACGTTTTTGACCCTAGGGAAGAGTCACTTTAGGATTGGCCCAACAATGTTCCAATGGGTTTTTATCCAAAACTCTATTCCCGATTTCCCTTTTTAGGGGGTTTGGGTGCAGGGGTTCCCCCCTGAAATGAGGTACCGGGTTTTCCCCAGTCATTTTGTAGGATAACCTTGGGTTAGGGGGTGTGGGCTTTGGGGGTGAACAGTCACTGGCTCGCATACCTTTAAAAATGCCCCCTCTGGGGAAAGGGAGGGGCCCGGGGCCCCCCGAACCCTGTGGTAGCCTTTATTCCAAAAAAGGCGGCATTAAAAAGTTGTTGCTTTGCACGCCCACATCTATCCTCTCCCCCTTTCAGCTCTCCCTCCCAAATTTTGCAAGTCGTCTTTGGGGGTCGCCAGGGGGGTCCTCCGTGCAGGCAGGATTCGTAAAACCCTTTCCCTAGTCAAAAAGCAGGACCCTTAACTTGAAAACCAAATTATTCCCCGATCCCCGGGTACATTCGGGGAAACCTTATCTGGGCCTTATTTGGTTTTCCCCTTTATCCCTTCCAAATACCCGTGGAGCAAAATATCGTCTGGTAGTGTCCCGGAAATAGATCTCCCTCTGGTTCTCTCTGCCCCCGCTAGATTTTACCTTGCCCTGTATTTCCGCTGCCCATATCCACTATTTTCTTGGGGAGTATCTGCGGTTTTTGCAAGAAAATATCTGAAATTTCCTTTTGGGTCTGATCCATTCTTTTGGGGAGGGGGTCATCAACTCGATCACAGAGCGCTCCATAACGGAAATCCCCGCCTCCAGGGCCCTAACGCCTTGACCCAAATTTTGGGGTTTAAACCCCAACTACCACGGAAATTTTGGGCCAAAGTTTCAAGTTTCCCCACTGGGGAAAAATCGGCTGACTAAAAAGACTGGGCCCGTGGTTTTTACTTTCTTTTCTCTGGGGCCCGTCACCCTTTTTTAGGGCTTTTGAACAGAGGATTCCCCAAAAAGTCTCTTTTTCCCCCGGGATTTACAGTGTCCCCTTTTACCCAAAATACACTTAAAATTGGCCCAGGCGATTTCAAAATCCATATGGAAAAATTTACAACAAGGGAGAACGGAGGGGTGTGCGAGTACGTGCTTCAGTGTTTGCTGAGCAGGTGTAGTGCAGCAGTCGTGTGTGGGGGTGTGTGGTGTGTGTGGGGGTTGTGTGTTTTGGGGGTGTGTGTGGTAGAGTTGGGGTGTAGAGTTTTGGGGCTGGGCGTTTGGATGTGTGCAGGGAGGTCGTGTTGTGGGTTGTATGTGTAGGGGTGGGTTTTGGGGTTTTTTTGCGGGGTTTTTTGTGTGTGTGTGCGCGGTGTTCAGCAAGGCACTGAATGGTTTACTTTTTAGGGGTACAGGGTAATTAAGCAAACACCCGGGGAAACAGCAGTGCACAAAAAAAGTACAGGAAATACACAAATTTGGTAAAAAACATCCCCAAAGCTTTTTTGACAGAGGTGAGTGGTAAACAATAACTCAAAAACCCCAGTGTAGAGGTAAGTGCTTTTGGGTTTCCCGATTGATACTAGCTTTTGCCAGGGAAAAAGGGGCTTTCTTTTTGGGAAAATGCCAAAAGTACCCCAATGCAGCGATAAGGACACCGGGGTAAATTTGGGAAGCCCTTTTTAGCTTTAATTTTTTGGACAGATTTAATTCAGGCCCAAAAAAATGCCCAAGTGTTCAGTTTGATCAACAATGTGGCACCCTTTGATTTATTTTACATACATAATCAAAGGACATCGACATTGGCAGCCAAATCCCCGGATTTTAGGACCAGAAAAAGGCTTGGGAAATGCCCTTCAAAAATCCGAGGGCGACAATCTCAACAGGGACAGGAGGTTTATCCCAAAAATAATCCTTTTAGACCCAAATATCCCCTGAAAAATAGTCCACAAGCGCGAAAAAACCCCCCTAAAAAAATACGAAAACAGAGCAAAAGCCAACCAGTGGCCAAGAAAAAAAAGGCGGTTTTACACCTTTAAAAGAAGGCCAAAAAAAATTGGGAAAGTAAAAAACACCCCCCATGGAAGCATTAAAACAAGCCCAAAAACTATGCACATAAAAAAACTATTTAGGGGGTGAAAAAAAAAAAATAAATGAGAATGCTTAAAAGACAAATGAAAAAAGGCTTTAAAGGGCACACCGAACGCCGTAAAAAAGGCTAAGGAAGCAAAAATAATCGCCCTAAAAACGGCAAAGAAAAAACCAAACCAATACGCCGTTAAAAAAGGCCCAAGGGGAAACCCAAAAACCCATGCCCCCCGTAAAAACGGTAAGAAAAACACATCGGTTTCCCGTAAAAAAAGGCCAAGAAAAAGCACACCCTCGCCGTTAAAAAAAGGCCCAAAAAAAGCACACCGATACGCCGTAAAAACGGCTAAGAAAAACACACCCATACCCCCGTAAAAAACGGCTAAGAAAGACACGAACGCCGTAAAAAAAGGGGTAAGAAAGCACATCGAAAACGCCGTTAAAAAAAGGCTAAGAAAGACAAACGGCTAAGAAAAAAAGGCTAAAAAAGACAAACGGCTAAGAAAAACAAACGGCTAAGAAAGACAAAAGGCTAAGTAAGACAAAAGGCTAAGAAAGAAAAAAGGTAAGAAAAACCCAAGGCCCAAGAAAGACGAACGGCTAAGAAAATAAAAAGCAATACATAAAAATAATAAAAAAAGCCCCCACATAAAACCCTTTTCCCAAAAACAGTAAAAAAAAGGGGCCCTAATACGGAGGACGAAAAAGGATCTTTACTATGAGTGGGCATCAGCAAAAAAAACATGACAAAAAAAAGGCCACGCTTTAATAAAAATGGGAAAAGGCTTAAAAATTTTAAAAATGGGAAAAGCATCACCACACTATAAAAATCCAAAAGGGGACTCATATCCAAAAGGGCATCCCACCGCTGCCAAACCAAAAAAGTAGGTATTTTTAAGGGGATCTGTGGGGGGGGCCTCTCATGGGAAAGCATTCTTTTAAGTGAGGCAAAGGGCCGGGGCAGGGGGGCCCTTTTTTTACCCCCTAAAAAAAAAAAACAAAAAAATATCTGGGGTTTCCCCTTTTAAAACCGCAAGGAAGTGTGGGGTTATGAGGAGGGGGGTGATACCTTTAAAACCCTTTTTTTGGGTTTGACGCATCTCACTGTAAGACCATGGAGGGCACAAAAACACACTTGGTTTTTACACTGTTTTTTGGTGGGCAAACCTCCCCTTTTAACACGACGGGAAAAAAAAAGAAAAACAAATTTTGAAAAAAATAAATATTTTCAAACAATTTGTTTTGGGAAAAAGATAAAAAATTTTATAAAAGTAGTAAAAAAATAAAAATGAATTTTAAAAACAAAAAATAATAAAACCCGAAAGGATAAAACTAACAAAAAAAAATAATTATGGCAGAAGCATTGCGCAAAATAAATCATAAACAGCCCTTAAATTTATTAAAATAACAAAAAAATATACTAAATAAAAATGTGGGGATAAAATAATGCTCAAAAACCCAAAAAAAAAAGGAATTTACCAAAAAATTTGGAATTTGACACGAAATAAACAAAAAAAAACAAACAAGCAAAAAAAAGCTTTTATGGCTCTCGAAAAAAAACTATAAAATGAGCAGTAAAAAGAAAAGTATTTTAGAAACAACAAAAAATAAAACAGGGTTAGCAAAAAAAACTAAAATTTAAAAACAAAGAAAAGCGGCCCCTCTAGAAAAAATAAAA
>NW_023665324.1:39412-41912 GCF_015228065.2 Penaeus monodon | reverse complement strand
ACGACGTCCTCTCGAAGTTCGATATCTTGTCCTCAGTAAAACTTGAGTTAGCTTCTTTATTTTAAGGTTTGGGAATCTGTACTGATGGTAGTGTCTCCAGTTGCAAAAATGGCAACACTTTGGAGACACCAAGCTTTATTAGGCTTACTGGGTTTACAATCACCGAAAGTTAATTTTAAAGCCCGGCTCATGGCCGTAAGCGAAGGAACCTGCGCCCCCCGCACACTTACGCTAAACGTTTGAAGCGCGAGACGCAAATGGTTTTTTCACTGCAAGTAATTTTAAGCCCGGCTCATGGCCGTAAACAAAGGAATCCTCGCCCGCCGCCATTACGCCATCGTTTGAAGCCCCGAGATGCGCATTTTTTGTTTTTTCCCCGAAAGTTTTTTTTAAGCCCGGCTCAGGGCCCGTAAACAAAGGAATCCTGCGCCCGCCGCACACTTAGCTCATACGATTGAAGCCCCAAGACGCGCCGTTAGAAAAATTTCGGGTAGCGCCTTGGTTCGAGCATATTATTTCCCAAAATTACCCAAAGTATGGAATTTTTTCCCTCTATCTTCTTTCTTCCTTTCGCTTTTTCCCTTTGTTGCTTTTTTTCCCTTCCTCTTTCCCTCTCTTTGCTCTTTTTCCCTTCCCCTTTTTCCTCTCTTTGCTCTTTCCTCTGTCTGCTTTTCCCCCCTTCACTTTTTCCTTTTTCTCCCCCCCCTTTTTTCTCTTCCCCCCTTCCTTTCCTTTTCTTCCTCCCTTCCCTTTTTTCCATGCTCCTTTTCCCCCTTTGCTCTTTTCCCCTGTTTTTTTTCCTTTATTCCTTTCCCCCTTTTTCCTTTTTTCCCTTTCCTCTTTCCCTGTCCCCTTTCCCTCCATTCACTCTTCTGCTTTTTCTCTTTCCCCCCTTTTTCTCCTTCCCCCCTTTGCTCTTTCCGTTAAATATATATAAAAATATATAAAATTAAAAATTAAAATATATAAAATTATTATATAAAATTTTATATATATTTATAATAATATAAATTATATATATATAATTATCTGTGGGGTGTGGTGTGGTGTGTGTGTGTGTGTGTTGTGTTGCGGTGTGATGTGTAGATGTGTGCATGAGTTATACATATATGCATATACACAACACAAAATATATATATATATATATTATATATATATATTATATATATAAAATATTAAAAATAAATTATATATTTAATATAAATATAAAATATATAATGTGGGGTGTGTGTGGTGGTGTGTGTGTGTGTGTTGGTGTGGTTTTGTGGTGTGTGTGTATGTGTGGTTTGTGTTTAAACAAATAATATAATATATTATATATTTTATATTATAATATAATATATATATTTATTATTTTATTTAAAATCATAAATATTTAATACATACAAAATGTATAATATATAAATATATATTATATATATATATATAATATTATATAATATTATATAATATATATAATATATAAATATATATATATGGATAAGTAATTCACATATGTATATATATATATGTATTTATATTTAATTTTGAAAATACATACATATATTATAATATTTAATATATATTATATATATATAATATAAATAGTATGTAACTTATAAAGATATAAAATATTTTTTATACCTATTTTTTTAGTGTGTATTTATATATATATATATTATATTATATTAAATTAATATATAAAATATTTTAAATATATATTAAAAAATATATAAATATATATAATATTATATTATATATATATATATATATTATATAATATATTAAAATATATTATTTACATATATACATATTGAAATAATAAACAGTACATACATTTGTAAATATTACTATATTATATATAATATATATATTTTAATTAATATATATAATATATTTTTTTATTTTTAATATATATATATTTTTATATTTTTTTTAAAAGGTAGGTTATGTCTGAGCCCCCGTGGTCACAGATGATACTTTTTTGTGTTTCTGTTGTGATGCTCTTGGAGGGAACGTGGTAGTTTTTAATATATATATATATATATACATAATAAAGTATATAACAATTATATTTTATATATTATGTAATATAATTAATTTATATATAATATATATATATAAAAATTATATAAATTTATATATATGTTGTTATATTATAATGATATATATATATTATTATATATAATATATTTTATATATTTTATAAATACACACAAAACAAAATATGAATACCCAAAAAAGGTCGATATCGCTATAATAGATACATATAATATACATATATATTAACATTATTTTAAAATATATATTATATATTATATATATTATAAATATATTTATATATATATATATATTATAAAAATATATATATATATATATATATGTATATTTTATATGTGTATAGAAAGATGGATGATGATATAAATTTGATAGTAGAAAAATAGATGCTTATGATAGACAGAAAAGGTAGATAGACAAATGATAGATGATGGATAATAGTATAGATTAAAATAAAAAATAT
>NW_023665324.1:22500-25000 GCF_015228065.2 Penaeus monodon | reverse complement strand
CTCTCTCTCTCTCTCTCTCTCTCTCTCTCTCTGTCTGTCAGTCTCTCTGTCTCTCTGTCTCTCTGTCTCTCTGTCTCTCTGTCTCTCTCTCTCATATCCTAGTGTTAACGATGTTTTTTTTGTGTGTGGATATTATCAATACTTATTACTTCCACTATCATTATAATCACTATTATCACATATATGAAAATTACCATTATCTCCCTTGCTTTCATTCCCATCACTTATTACCATATTTTTTCTTCGTCATATTCTTTATTATTAGTAACGTTATTTCTATTTTCATCATTATTAAAAGTGCCATGAACATGAGTATTTTTATCATTACTTTCATCATGCTCGTCCATCACCATTTTCCTATAAATATTTCATACTGTTTTTCTATAAACATTTCATACTCTTCTCCTTGAAATATTTCACATTATTCTCCTATAAACATTTCATACTCTTCTCCTATGAATATTTCATTACTTTTTTCCTATAAACATTTCATACTCTTCTCCTATGAATATTTCATACTATTTCCATATAAACATTTCACACTAGTCCCTTGTAAACATTTCTTATTTTTCTCCTATAAATATTTCATTCTATTCTCTTATAAACATTTGATACTATTCTCCTATAAACATTTCATCTTTTTCTCCTATAAATTATCGTTATTAACAGACTACAAAATCTTCAAATATTACATCACTTCTTACATTAACACTTAAATCTATTAATCAACATTTTAATTAAGTTAATTAGATAATCAAATTGACCTTCGTCACCATAATCACCATAGATGTGATAAATGATAAAAAGAATTAATAATAATAATAATAATAATGATAATAATAATAATAATGATAATAATAATAACAACAATAATAATAATGATAATAATAATAATGATAATGAATAAATAAATAAATAATAATAATAATATATAATAAACTTCATGTAAAGGATAGTAAACGATATAAAGGAATAAAAAAAAGGTGAAGAAAAGAAAAGAAAAACAGTACATATTCTCTTCCTCTCTCTCTATTCCCCCCATTCGCGGCCATATGTTCGGAAGTAAAATGGCAGGTTTAATTACGTGGTATCTTATCGTATTGGTTTTATTGTCCTTTCTTTATCCCCTAGTCTTCCTTATCTCTCTTTTATCACTTTCTCTCTGATTGGTTGTTTGTATGTTTGTTATGTCTTGGTCTCTCGGTTTGTGTTTCTCTCTGTCTCTGTGTCTCTTTCTCTTACTCTTTTTTTTTCTTTCTCTTTTTCTTTCTCTCTCTTCCCTGCCTCCCTACAAATCTCTCTATTTCTTGTCTCTCTTTCCTCTCTCTCTTCTCATTCCTGTTTCTCTTTCTTTCTTTATTTATTTCTCTCTTTCTTTCTTTCTTTCTCTCTCTCACTCTCCTCCCCCTCTCTCTCTCTCTCGTCTCTCTCTCTCTCTCTCTCTCTCTCTCTCTCTTTCTCTTTCCCTTTCTCTCTCTCCCTCCTCTCTCTCCCTCCTCTCTCTCCCTCTCTCTCTCTCCCTCCCTCCCTCCCTCCCTCCCTTTCTCTCTCTCTCTCTCTCTTCCTCTGGAGGGGGGCGGGGAGAGCAGGCATTTTATTTCCTCGTGATCAGCCGGTTTTATTGTCCTTTGATATCGCATTTGCATTTGTTATGCACTTTCCCCTCGGGTCGTTAAGCTACGGGGTGAGGGGAAAAAAATTGGCGAGTAACTCCATCGGAAAATGGATCTCTATCGTAGGGTCGAATAAGAGTCAATATCCCGTGGCGGGGCGAGCAGGTACCCGGCTGCATGGAAGAGGCCTGATCTATCGCGTCTGCATCGAGATAGAGTTGATAATAATGGCAATTTCAAAAGTCTAATCCCCTCCCCCTTCCACTCCCTCCTTCCCTATCCCCTTCTCTCTCCCCCACCCCCCCCCTCTCTCTCTCTCTCTCTCTTTTCTCGTCCTATCTGTCTGACTATCTTTTCTTTCTCTTTTTCTCTCTTTCTCTTTCTCTCTCTCCTTCTTTCTGTCTTTTTCCCCCATCCGTCTCCCTCCCCACTCTCCCTTTCACCCCCCCCTGCCCCTCTCTCTATCTCTATCCCTCTTCCCTCTCATACCCCCGTCCCTCTCCCTCTCTCTCTCTCTCTTTCTCCATCACCTCCCCCTCTCTTTCTTCCCCTTTCCCTCTCATTCTTTTTCCCCACCTCTCTCTTTCTCCTCCCTCTCCTAATGTCTCCCTCCCTCCCTCCCCCTCCTACTCCTCCATCCCCTCCCTCCCTTCCCCTTCCACTCTCCCTTTTAACCCCCGCCTCTCTCCCTCTCCACCTTCCCCTCCTTCCCCCATCCCTTTCCCTTTCCCTCTCCCTTTTAACCCCCACCTCTCTCCCTCTCTTCCCTCTATCTCCTCTCCTCCTTTCCCCATTCTTTTCCTTCTCCCTTTATCCTCCGCCTCTCTCCTTCTCCTCCCTCCCCCATCTCTTTCCCTTTCGCTCACTCCCCCACCCCTTTCTCTTTC
>NW_023665324.1:15000-17500 GCF_015228065.2 Penaeus monodon | reverse complement strand
CAGTTTCAGCGCACTCGTAACCTTGTATGACCCACTGTTAACCTTCCAGTTCCAGCGCACTCGTGACCTTGTATGACCCACTGTTAACCTTCCAGTTCCAGCCCACTCGTGACCTTGTATGACCCACTGTTAACCTTCCAGTTCCAGCGCACTCGTGGCCTTGTATGACCCACCGTTAACTTTTTCGTAGCCTAGAATCCCACTCCCTGACACACCATAACCTCGAATGACCCATGTGAACCTAACAACCCACTCCTGACAACTTCTAACCCTCCTCTAGCTAAATTCACCCAGTCCTCTAAAATAATTTTTAAAACTCTAACCGTCTAACTCTTTTTGAACCATTACAAATCACCAACCTTCATTGTAGTAATAAGCTCATCTGTAGCCCACATTCAATCTCCCTAAACGCCCTTGTAACCCACCTTAACCCACCTGAAATAAGCCTAAACCATAAAATAATCCTTTCTCACTTCCTAACCCACCATCCCAACCCAGAGTGACTTCAGGAACCCACTGGAACCCACTTCTGACTTCGAAAACCTCAATAAACCTTTCAACACGCCTCTTTTTGCCTTGAATTCTGACCCTTTTAACCGATAGTCTTTATTCCTTTACCTTAGCCATCACCTATTCTCTCTTTTCCTCTTCTTTCCTTCCCCGCCTTGTCTTCTTCTCCTGCCTGTCTCTCCTCCCCCCCCCCTTCTCTCTCCTCTCTTTCCTTCTCTGTCCTCTTCCCCCATCTATCTCTCCTTTCTTGTCCTCACCCCTCTCTTCCTCTCCTATTCACCCCTCTTCCCTTCCTTTTCCCCTCTCCCACCCACCTCTCCTCCCTTCCTTTCCCTACCCTAACCATCTGCCTTTCACCAATCCTCCCTTCCTCTCTTACCTCTTCCCTCCTTCCCTCCTCCCCCCTCCTCCCCTCCCTCCCTCCCTCTCTACTACCCCTTCCTCCCTTCCCTCGTCCCCACCCCTCACCCCCTCTCCCTCACCCCTCTCCTAACAAGCCTCTCAAAAGGCACGGTAGACCCACAAGTTGGCCCAAACTCGAGAGCGCCCCAATCGGCCCAAATGAATAGGCTGCGAAACTCGGTGCATTTGTGAGTTGCGAAGCTCCGAGGCCTTGTTGTTGCCGTCCATCCGGGGCTTCGAACGCCGCTGTTTCGTACCTCGAGTCATTCCGGTTCATTTTGAAGGTGGATGTCGACACCTGAAGACCAGGGTCGGCGAGGCGTGCGGGCGGAGGAGGTTGATGTTTTTATGTCGTTTTGATAAGCTGTAGTTATGTGTGTTTGGGCGTGTTTATGTTATCAATATAGGCGTGTTTGTTTAGGTATCTGTACACACACAAACATGTATATACAGTAATTATATGCATAGTTATAATTGCATATATATATATATATATATATATATATATATATATATATATATATATATATATATATATATATTATATATATTATATTATATATATGTATATGTATGATGTGTTGTGTGTGTGTGTGTGTGTGTGTGGTGTGTGTGTGTGTGTGTGTGTGCATGCTGGTGTATGTGCGTGTGTGTGTGTGTGTGTGTGTGTGCTAGTGTAAGTAAGTTGTATGTGCAAATGAGTGTGTGTGTGTGTGTGTGTGTGTGTAATATATATATATATATATATATATATATATATATATATATATATATATATACATACATACTATATATATATATATATAATATATATATATATATATATATATACATCATATATATATTATATATATATAACAACTATATACTAATATATTATATAATACATACATACATATATATTTATTTTTTTTATATTATATCTATATACTATATATATATATTGTGTGTACAAACACACTGCTATTACACATACATTATATGTGTATGTGTTGTTGTGTGTTGTGTCAGGCACACTGTGTTTCGGCAAAATCGCTCGCGTCCGAGTACGCGTAGAGGCAGAGACAAAACGGGCGCAGTATATAGGCTTAGGCGCAACGGGCAGGCGGAGTGGATGCTGGCACGTGGATGGGCAAAGAGGGAAGGGGGGGGGTGAGAGGAAAGGGGTAGGGGGGGGTCTCATCTGGACCAATAGTCCGGCAATTTGTGTTAATATAGATCATTTGTACCGCGGGTTTCTCTACAGATGAAGGCTATTCATTTTCGGGCCACCTCCGACGCACCATTTTCAGATCTACGGTCTCTCCCTCCCCCCTCCCCCCCATTATGTACTAAACGAGGGCGCGCAGCATGTACAGAGGGGGCGTGAAGGGGGGGGATGAGGGTATCAGGGAAGAGGGTGTCACGCGGGAAGGCTGTCAAGAGGAGGGGGGGGGGTTGATAGTGACAGAAGGGAGAGTGGACTGAGGATGGTTGGTTGCGGTGCGAATAAGGTGAAGGAGAAGGGCGAAATTGAAAGTGCGAATAAGAGATGGGCTGCTGATGACGTGTGGGGGAGAGGGCGAACTTGACGAGGGAAATAAGATGT
>NW_023665324.1:5000-10000 GCF_015228065.2 Penaeus monodon | reverse complement strand
CTCTTCTCTCTCCTTCTGTTCTGCCCCCTCTCTCTCTCTCACTATGTCTCCCTATCTCTCCACTCTGTCTCCCTCTCTCTATCCTCTCTCTGTCCTCCTTCTCTCTCTCATCCACTCTGTCTCCCTCTCGCTTCCTCACCTCTGTATTCCCCTCTCTCCTCTCCATCTGTATCCCGCATCTATTATCTCTCGCAACTCTGTCTCCCTCTTTCTCTCTGTCTCCCCACTCTCTCTCCACTCTGCTCCCCTCTCTCTCTCTCACTCTGTCTCCCTCTCTCTCTCTCTCACTCTGTCTCCCTCTCTCTCTCTCTCACTCTGTCTCCCTCTCTCTTCTCACTCTGTTCCTCTCTCCGCTCATCTGTCTCCCTTCTTCTCCACTCTGTCTCCCTCTCGCCTCTCTTCACCTGTCTCACTCTGTCTCCCTCTCTCTCTCCCTCTGCTCTTCTCCTGTCTCCCCTCTTCTCTCTCTTCTCTCACTCTGCTCCATCCTCTCTCTCACTCTGATCTCTCTCTCTCTCCTCTCTCTCCTCTCTCTCTCTCTCACCCTGTCTCCAAACCTGTCTCCCTTACCTCCCTCTGCGTCTCTCCTCTATCTCTACGTCTCTCTCTCCTCTCTCTCTCCTCTCTCTCTCTCTTCCCTCTCTCTCACAATGATCACATTACTCCTCTAACTCTCGCTCTCTCTCTCTCTCTCTATCCTCATCTCTCTCATAGCTATCTCATATCTCTCTCTCTCTCCTATAGTCAACTCATTTTCTCCCTACACCTCTCTCTCTCTTCTCTCTCCTAACTCTGTCTCTCTCCGCTCCCTAAAATATCTCTCTCATCTATCCACTCCGTCTCACCCTCTCTAGCCTTCACTCGGTCTCCCTACTCGCTCTCTCTATCTCTCTATCTCTCGCTCTCTCCTCTCTCTTAGCTCTCTACTCTCTTTCTCTTCTCTCTCTCTCCAGTCTCTAACTCTTTGTCCCTCACATATATCTCATGTCTCTCTCTACTCACTTGGTCTCTCTCCATCCTCCCTCTGTCTCTCTCTCCTCACTCCGTCTCAACCTTCTCACTCTGTCTCCCTCCATCTATATCTGTGTGTCTACCTTCTCTCTCTCTATCATTAGTTTCCCTACTCTCTCATCTCGCACTCTGTATTCCCTGTCGTCCCTATCTCTCTCTAGGTCCCCTCTCTCTCCTCTGTCTCCCCCCTCTCGCTCCCTCACTCTGTTCCCTCTCCTAGACTCACTATGTATTCCTTTTTCCTCTCTGTCATACCCTATCGCTCTATCTCTTCTCTGTCTCCCTTCCTCTCTTCCTCTCTCCTCCTCTCTCTCTCTCTCCCCTCTCTCTCTCTCTCTCTCCTCCCTCTCCTCTCCTCTCCTCCTCCTCTTCCTTCTCTCGACTTCCTCCTCCCTCCTCCCTCTTCTCCTCTCTATCGCTCTCTGGTGTTCTACCACGACTAGATATATGTGTCTCCCTCTCTTACTCAGTATAATATAGCACTCTCGCAATTCTCTATCGCCTATCTCTCTGCTTCCTCTCTCTCGCGCTCGCTATCGCTGATCTCTCTCTATCTTCTCTCTCTCTATCGCTATGTCTCTCTCTCTCTCTCTTTCACTCTCACTGTGTGCGTGTGTGTGTGTATTTGCGTGCGTGTGTGTGTGTGTGTCCTGTGTGCGTGTGCGTGAGCGTGTGTGTGGAGTGGTGTGTGCGTGTGTGTGTTGTGTGTGTGTGGTTGGTGTGTGTGGTGTGTGGTTGTGTTGTGTGCTGTGTGTGTGTGTTGTGTGGTGTGGTGTGTTGTGTGTGGTGTTCGTACCTGTGCGTGGACACGTTCGTCGAGTACGTAATCGATGTGTGGCATGCATGTCCTTATAGGTACGTGTGTACGGTCTATGCACTATGTGGCCGCTAGAAGGTGAACTAATACCAAACGACACACACGTAAGTAATTTGTGTATTGGTTGCTATTAAATTACCAAAAAGAATAAAAAAAGAAATAAGATAACGTGGTAGTGTTACGGGTGTTTTGAAACGTTTCCTTCTTCTCTTCCTCCGTCCGAGAGAGGAAAAACATAAACTTCCCCTCTGCTTCTGCTGCTTTGGGTGAACCGTAAACAGATGCGGAAAAACAACCGAAAGATCCAAAAGCAAAATATAAAAAAAATGGATGGAAAAACGCGTCACTCCAATAGCTGCTACCCTTCCAAGGCGTCCGGCCGGCACGGCAAGCACGACGACCACAATATAAGGATAATATCCGATATGAAGAAGCTTAGCCTCGCCTGGGCGATGACAGGAGGGAGCCCGGCCTGTGTCGAACACTATGCCGACTCCTCTCAGTGGTCGGCTGCGGGGACTCGCTGAACAGAGTCTCACCAGCTGGTGCCCAGGCATCAGCAGTTACCTAGTCCTACCGCCGTGGTGCCAGGCCAACAGCAGTAACAGTCCTTCCCGCCAGGTTTTGTAAGTTTTCGTGTGAGGTGGTGCATAGGGATTTTTTAACATTTGTTTTTTTTGGAGCATTATGATTGAATTCTACAAATTTTCACCAATGGAATTATTTAAATACTATTGGGTCTTCAGAAACTAGGTTGTAGAAGAAAAACAAAAAAATCGTTTAATATAAATATCGTCTGTTAATGCTCAATGATAGTATATAAAAAGTTGGCCTGTTATGAGGGGCCAGTCAAATGTTAATCGTCATATTTTCCGCAAAAATATAACAAACAAAATATGTTTCCAAAAATCGAATTCAAAGATGCTAAAAAAAAAAAATAAAATAGAGAAAGATAAAAAATGTCTTATAAAGAATGCCCAATTGAAAACCAATTCACCAAAATATCAAGTAAAAAAAACTATATGATATAGTCCTTTCATAGGATACATGAACTCACAAAACGCTTTAATAATGAAGAAAAAATATATATAATGAAATAAGATAAGAACAAGGATAAAAGGGGATTCATTTACCCAATATACCAAAACAGCCGGTTTAATTTACAACGATAATAAACAGTGTTTCAAGAAATGCTTAAGGGCAATGGACTTGTTAAAAAACGGTAATTTAACATGACTTGTATATTCTGCTAAAATACGGTGCTGTGTCTTGTGGGGTGTGTGTGTGTGGGCACGACACGCGTGCTGTGTGTGTTGTGGTACGGGCGCAAGCACGGCGTGGTGTGGTGTGTGTGGGGTGTGGTGTGCAGCGAGCTGTGTGTGGTTGTGTCTGGCGTTGTGTGTGGGTGTGTGTGCGTCTCTGGAGTGTGGAGTGGTGTGTGTGTGTGGTTTCTAGAAAGCGTCAGGTTTGTGTGGGTGTGTTTGTTATGTGTGTGGTGTGTTGCGCGGGGGTGTGTGTGTCGTGTGCGTAATGGTGTATATATGGTTATATATGGTATGTGTGTCATTTCAACGACAACATGGTGTATATGTCTATGATGGTGTGTGTGTAAAATCAACACGTGTGGGGGTTAGCTATGATGTGCGTGATCGGTCGAGAGTAAAGCTATAGATATATAGAGAGAGACTAAGAAGATATATAACTATGATTATATTACATATATATAGAGAGATATTATCATATATATATATATATATACATATTTATAAATATAGATATGGGCATATATATAGATGGACCACACACACCTCTCTCTCTCTCGACCCCCATCCACACACACAGACCACAAAGAGCGATATATATAATAATAAATATATATATATATATGATAGAAGGATAGATAGATAGATAGATAGATAGATAGAGAGGTAGATAGATAGATAGATAGATAGATAGATAGATAGATACAATTACACCATATTGATGTGTGTTGAAATATGTATGGATACCAAGTAGGAATGGAGAATGAAGATCTCCACATACAAGAGATGTATTTACCGGTTGTCGAAGCGTTCGTCAGAAATACATACAAACGGAGAAATATCATAGCAGAGCTATAGATCAGGAGTCGAGCTGACAAAATACTGACGGGCCTCCTATCGTTGCTCGTAGGATTGTGCTGGACATTGGATAATCTGATACTGCCCGATGCTAGGGTTGACATTCCCTCCGTCGCTGATGTATGCTGGCTTCCATAATGTGTCTTTTTCGGTTGGTCAGTCCTTCATGGACTATTTTACAGCGGCATTCCAAGTTTGGTAAGATGTCCAGCCTTCATATACATGTTACCACTGGCAGTCTGGAAGTGCTTTGGCTGAACGGATGTCTAGCTCGATAGTGTCGACGGATCCTGGGTCTGAAACCACGGCCGTCTTCCCCAAAGTATTGCTGTATCACAACCGCTGCATGGGGTATGCGATTAGACAACACTAAAAGAGTTTGTTTCGGCTCCTTTTTGTCACGTATTAAAGGCATGTATGGCTTTCTCCACTGAGGTGCCTGGCGATTCTACACGGGTCTTGACGCGGAGTAGCGGCTGATCGCCGGGGGAAAATGTTACATAGACGGTAAAAAATAAAAAATGAGGACAATTATTAGAAGAGGGTGCGGGGTCTGCTCTTACAAGATGCTCTCCGCTTCTTTCTGAGTGTTAACAGGAAGCCTTGAGGATACTTGTGCTTTCTTGAAGAACAATTATATAGCAACCTCATCCTCGAGAAATCAGGGCTGCAAGGATCCCAGTGCTCTGAGCGAAGGAAAACAGAAGCCGGATCACACACACCAGAGTCGTTGTGTTGTTGTGGGGCGAGAAAGTAGTAATGGATATAACATCTTTATTGGTAGGCTTCTGGATACAGAGAAAACGTAGGCCGTCGTCACCCAGATGGATCAGAGTAGGCCAGGAAAGGTAGTTCTGATTCGTCATCCTCCTCCACGGGGAACGGGATTTTCTCGTGAACGAGTTGAGAGCGTTAGTTGTACTGCTAGACTAAGCACGTACCTCAATGGGACAATAGCCGAGGACGTCATCAACATATCGAAGCCATGTTGAATGTCTGCCGATGATAAACCATGTAGGTAGTATGCTAATGATGTGTGTATATATGTTAAT
>NW_023665323.1:10000-12954 GCF_015228065.2 Penaeus monodon | reverse complement strand
AATATGTTAAAATGATAATGAAAAAATGATAAATATTCATAATGTCTTTAATAATATAATTAATAATGAAAATTATTGTGATCATGAAATTATTACTAATGTTAAAATGATGAAAATAATCCCCAGATAGAATAACTGATGGCAATAGCGATAATAATGGTAAAATTTGTATACAGAGTAAGCTTTACGACAATAGTAATATTACAGATGATTACATCAACAACACCATAATTCTTTGATGGTATGATGAAAATTATATATATTTTTTAATGATAACAAACTGTAACTTTAACATGAACGACAGAAAAAATACCAACAGTAATGATATCTATAACAAAAAAACAACTTTATCGCCAACAGTAAAAAAGATAATAGTTACAATTGTAATAGCTGTGATGAGGAAGAAGATTATGATAATGATGTTTATAATGATGGTGATGATCATGATCATGATGATAATAATAATGATGATGATGATAATAATAATAATAATAATAATAATAATAATAATAATAATAATAACAATAATAATAATAATAATAACAATAATAACAATTATTATAATAATGATAATAATTATTAATAATAATAATAATAATAATAAGATAATAACAATAATGATGACAATAACAACAGCAGCAGCAACAACAACAACAACAACAACAATAATAATAATAATAATGAAAAAAATAATAATCAACAACAACAAAAACAATAATAATAATGACAATAACAATAACAACAACAACAAAAACAATAATGATAATGACATTAACAAAAACAACAACAACAACAATAGGAATAATAATAATATATCTTGTACCTTCAACATAAAAAAGTAACATTAGATTCACAACTGTATTTACGTAAGCTAAAAACAAAGACCAATATGTATGCTACATTGGTATAAGAAAAACAATATTCTTTAAAAGAACCCACAAAGGAAAAAAAATATATAATTATAATTTCCCTAAAAGATGTCCTTAACACTGAACTCACTGGTCCAGTTTCACTGGGAGCTACGGTGCCTGTGCCAAGAACAACCAAACATTAGCCGGGCAGGCTTTATAAACTCATTAAGTCACATACGCAGTCTCGTGGCTCTAAAATACTTATTTGCTTTAGTTTAGTTTAGTCCTTTATTTACCACCCTGGCTAACTGCACAGGCGTGGGCAAGCTGTGGTACATTTGATGCATGGTTATAACATATAATGGTATTACATTTCAATTTTAGGCTATAACATTATTATGATAAGTACTATATCAATTACAGAAAGGAACAATTACAGTCGTTTATCTACTCATCTGCCACGCCGGCGTACAGCTTGGGCGTGGAAAGGCATTGCTACATTTGATATGCAGTCATGTGATGCTACATTCCAAATTTAGGATATAATATAAGTATATCTTCTAAGACATCAGAGGATATGAAATAGTTACATAGTTCTCCATACCTCAAGCTAGGTGGCCTGAAAGGCTGTAACACATGGCACTCTGAGATATAATGTACAAGCGTTCGCTTATATTCTTCATTACACAGTTTACACTTAGTTTCTTCGACATTACAAACTGTACTGAGCTGCCAATACAATCTATATCCAAGCCTGATTCTTGCGGTTACAATATCACACTGTCTTGTTCTTGTTTTATATAAACCATAGGTGAATGAATCTTGCCTAAACCGGTCATAATGCTTTATGCTACAGCTTTCAGGGCGTTGAGAATTAATTAACTCAGTCAAGTCCTCTTTAAAGGAAGCTTTAATATTGTATAAAATCCTGGAAATAGGTACCCCAAGATCTATATCCACACTTTGCTTGTCACATGCTGACTTTGCCAGGTGATCAGCATGATCATGCCTGGGGATTCCAACATGCGATGGAATCCACACAAAACGTATATCATGGCCTCGTTCTTTTGCACGATACACGTTTATCCTGATGTCATTTGCGATATTAACTGCACCTTTGTCTAGAGTGTTCAGAGCCTGGAGAGCACTCTGTGAATCACAGAATATTACCCCCGAGCCTTGATTCAATAGAAATTCGGTGGCCATGAGTATTCCTGCCAACTCAGTTTGCGTAGTGCTAGCCCAGTCATGAACCCTCCTACAATCCTGGTGCTTCAAGATATTGTTTTTATATGCAACAAAAGCACATCCTGCTCTACTCCCAGACTGCAAGGACCCGTCAGTGTAGCATTCATATGCATTGGATAGAGTTTCAAGATGCTCATTTATAATTGCAAGTGCATACTGCTTAAGTATAGCAGCAGGGGGGGCAGTCGTATAATATATACTTAGGTCCGACATTTTCCACGGGGGTACAGAACGTCCATGTAGGGTCTTAGTTATGGGTATGTTCAGCTGAGCTAATTGTTTACATGTTACTTGTATCCATGGATTTGAGTAAGAATCGGTGTTGTCATGCAAAGGTAGCTCCTCTATTCTGTGTTTTAGTTGTCTTTGGAACTCTGTACAATGGAGGGGTTCTCTAATTGATTTGACTCCAAATGTGGTATTTATATATAATATTCTTTCGTAAACAGAGGGTAAGTTTAGTTCGGTTCTCATATTCACAATTCTTGTTGTTCTAGGGGCACCAAGAATGATCCTCATGGCTTCATTTTGTATATGTTCTAAACTAGTCAACTCTGATTCCTTGTATAACACTAGGTGCAATGCATGATAATCTATGACTGACCGTATGTATGACAAGTAAAAGAGTCTTGCAATATTGACATTGATACCATGGTCTTTGCCAACAAGTGTCCTAAGTGGCTTCAGCCGCTCCCACAGCCTTTTCTTCAGGTTTCTGATGAACTCTGCATCATTGACAATCACCCCAAGGTATTTGTATTGATGACAGAGATCTAGCTCAATGTCATTTATATGAAACCTTGGCAGAGGGATTGTCTTTGGGTTAAGAGCCTTGGTTTTTTCAGTCGAGATTAT
>NW_023665323.1:0-5000 GCF_015228065.2 Penaeus monodon | reverse complement strand
ATAGTAATGGGGAAGAATTCAAGCATTTCATCAATAATAGATCACTGACAGTATATGACACAGAAGCAGAGACTCATTTGGGAGGTGGCAGGTTAGACTACGTATTTGGCAAAAATTTAGTTCATGGTAATGTCTGTACTTCACTGGTACGAGAGTTAGTTAGTGACCACTTTGCAATCCGAACAGACTATACTGTAGACAGCGACTCAGCCCCTAAATCACCTAGGCTCAGAATAATTATCCCACCGGGCCTGGAGCATCACTTCAAGGCACGGGTCTATGACTGGTATAACACCTATGAAATAACAACTGTTGAAAATTTTTCTCAGGATTTAATCAAAGTTGTCACTGACTACTATAACACATGGGTCTGTTCACGAAAACTCTCGAAGAAAAAGAGGCCCCAGGCCTCCTATGCACCGGGGTGGATCAATGACCCTATTTTGGCCAAGGAACATAAACGGGTCCAGGAGCTTGCTAATTGTTATAAAGATAGTAAGACGACAGATAATCTTCTGCAGTTTCTTAAAGCCAACAAGGAATTCAGGGAATTAAAAACTCAGATTCGTAGTAAACACTGGGAACAATTTCTGCAAGGTATCAATAGTCAAACCTCTGTGACTGACATGTGGAGAAAAATTAATAGGCTGACAGGTAAAACTCTCACAACACCGCAGTTCCACAGTCCACAAGAGCAGGCTAATATGCTGCTAGAGCAGTGGGCCGGGAATTCTCAGCTAAGCTCACTCCCACAAGGGATAAAAGATCAACTAGACAAGTCGAAAATAGATCGGAACTTTAATATAGCAGTAGCCTGTGCTGCTATTGACCCCTCCGACTTTGCCGAAATAACCGAGTGGGAACTAAGTAATGCCCTTCTGAAAGGTAAGGCAACCGCCCCTGGCGAAGATGGCATTACTTACAGCGTCCTTCGTCACATTGCTCAGGTACCAGGCAACCCACTTTTGCACCTGTATAGACTCAGCCTATCACAAGGAATCATCCCAAGCTCCTGGACTAAAAGCTTAATCATTCCCATACCTAAACCTAATACTGACAAATACAGGCCCATTTCCTTGACCTCCTGTCTGTGCAAAGTACTTGAGAGGATAATACTGAACAGGCTTATGTATCGCATAAATGCTAAGTTATCCCCCAGACTGTATGGATTTCTCCCAGGGCGTAGCAGTCAGCACTGTTTTGCAGAATACTTAACAAACACAAACCCAGGCATGCAAACCGTATTTCTTGATCTTAAATCTGCCTTTGATATTGCAAACAGAGAAATAATTCTTGAGCAACTAGCTACTTTTGGTATTCAGGGAAAACTGTTAACATGGATTCACATGTATCTATCGAATCGGTCGGCTCAGGTACTCTACAGGGGCATTAAGAGTACTCATACAAAAGTATTTGAACTCGGCACACCTCAGGGAGGTGTACTTAGCCCCATGCTATTTAACATCTTAATGCATAGATTACTAGGCGATATACCACTTGAGGGAAACGACTCCATTATTTGCTATGCCGATGATATTTGCATTAAATCCTCATCCGAGGAAAGAATGCAAGAGATTCTAGATATACTCTCAGCAAGGGCTATTGAGTGTGGCTTGATAATCTCGACTGAAAAAACCAAGGCTCTTAACCCAAAGACAATCCCTCTGCCAAGGTTTCATATAAATGACATTGAGCTAGATCTCTGTCATCAATACAAATACCTTGGGGTGATTGTCAATGATGCAGAGTTCATCAGAAACCTGAAGAAAAGGCTGTGGGAGCGGCTGAAGCCACTTAGGACACTTGTTGGCAAAGACCATGGTATCAATGTCAATATTGCAAGACTCTTTTACTTGTCATACATACGGTCAGTCATAGATTATCATGCATTGCACCTAGTGTTATACAAGGAATCAGAGTTGACTAGTTTAGAACATATACAAAATGAAGCCATGAGGATCATTCTTGGTGCCCCTAGAACAACAAGAATTGTGAATATGAGAACCGAACTAAACTTACCCTCTGTTTACGAAAGAATATTATATATAAATACCACATTTGGAGTCAAATCAATTAGAGAACCCCTCCATTGTACAGAGTTCCAAAGACAACTAAAACACAGAATAGAGGAGCTACCTTTGCATGACAACACCGATTCTTACTCAAATCCATGGATACAAGTAACATGTAAACAATTAGCTCAGCTGAACATACCCATAACTAAGACCCTACATGGACGTTCTGTACCCCCGTGGAAAATGTCGGACCTAAGTATATATTATACGACTGCCCCCAAAAAAGACAGTGTCCCCCCTGCTATACTTAAGCAGTATGCACTTGCAATTATAAATGAGCATCTTGAAACTCTATCCAATGCATATGAATGCTACACTGACGGGTCCTTGCAGTCTGGGAGTAGAGCAGGATGTGCTTTTGTTGCATATAAAAACAATATCTTGAAGCACCAGGATTGTAGGAGGGTTCATGACTGGGCTAGCACTACGCAAACTGAGTTGGCAGGAATACTCATGGCCACCGAATTTCTATTGAATCAAGGCTCGGGGGTAATATTCTGTGATTCACAGAGTGCTCTCCAGGCTCTGAACACTCTAGACAAAGGTGCAGTTAATATCGCAAATGACATCAGGATAAACGTGTATCGTGCAAAAGAACGAGGCCATGATATACGTTTTGTGTGGATTCCATCGCATGTTGGAATCCCCAGGCATGATCATGCTGATCACCTGGCAAAGTCAGCATGTGACAAGCAAAGTGTGGATATAGATCTTGGGGTACCTATTTCCAGGATTTTATACAATATTAAAGCTTCCTTTAAAGAGGACTTGACTGAGTTAATTAATTCTCAACGCCCTGAAAGCTGTAGCATAAAGCATTATGACCGGTTTAGGCAAGATTCATTCACCTATGGTTTATATAAAACAAGAACAAGACAGTGTGATATTGTAACCGCAAGAATCAGGCTTGGATATAGATTGTATTGGCAGCTCAGTACAGTTTGTAATGTCGAAGAAACTAAGTGTAAACTGTGTAATGAAGAATATAAGCGAACGCTTGTACATTATATCTCAGAGTGCCATGTGTTACAGCCTTTCAGGCCACCTAGCTTGAGGTATGGAGAACTATGTAACTATTTCATATCCTCTGATGTCTTAGAAGATATACTTATATTATATCCTAAATTTGGAATGTAGCATCACATGACTGCATATCAAATGTAGCAATGCCTTTCCACGCCCAAGCTGTACGCCGGCGTGGCAGATGAGTAGATAAACGACTGTAATTGTTCCTTTCTGTAATTGATATAGTACTTATCATAATAATGTTATAGCCTAAAATTGAAATGTAATACCATTATATGTTATAACCATGCATCAAATGTACCACAGCTTGCCCACGCCTGTGCAGTTAGCCAGGGTGGTAAATAAAGGACTAAACTAAACTAAAGCAAATAAGTATTTTAGAGCCACGAGACTGCGTATGTGACTTAATGAGTTTAAAGCCTGCCCGGCTAATGTTTGGTTGTTCTTGGCACAGGCACCGTAGCTCCCAGTGAAACTGGACCAGTGAGTTCAGTGTTAAGGACATCTTTTAGGGAAATTATAATTATATATTTTTTTTCCTTTGTGGGTTCTTTTAAAGAATATTGTTTTCTTATACCAATGTAGCATACATATTGGTCTTTGTTTTTAGCTTACGTAAATACAGTTGTGAATCTAATGTTACTTTTTTATGTTGAAGGTACAAGATATATTATTATTATTCCTATTGTTGTTGTTGTTGTTTTTGTTAATGTCATTATCATTATTGTTTTTGTTGTTGTTGTTATTGTTATTGTCATTATTATTATTGTTTTTGTTGTTGTTGATTATTATTTTTTTCATTATTATATTATATTGTTGTTGTTGTTGTTGTTGTTGCTGCTGCTGTTATTATTATTATTATTATTATTATTATTATTATTATTATTATTATTATTATTATTATTATCATCATCATCATTATTATTATCATCATGATCATGATCATCACCATCATTATAAACATCATTATCATAATCTTCTTCCTCATCACAGCTATTACAATTGTAACTATTATCTTTTTTACTGTTGGCGATAAAGTTGTTTTTTTGTTATAGATATCATTACTGTTGGTATTTTTTCTGTCGTTCATGTTAAAGTTACAGTTTGTTATCATTAAAAAATATATATAATTTTCATCATACCATCAAAGAATTATGGTGTTGTTGATGTAATCATCTGTAATATTACTATTGTCGTAAAGCTTACTCTGTATACAAATTTTACCATTATTATCGCTATTGCCATCAGTTATTCTATCTGGGGATTATTTTCATCATTTTAACATTAGTAATAATTTCATGATCACAATAATTTTCATTATTAATTATATTATTAAAGACATTATGAATATTTATCATTTTTTCATTATCATTTTTTAAAGCATGATATTACTTTACAATATTTTTTTACGAGTAAATATATTTACTAATTTTACGATTATTATTGTAATGATAATCATTGTTATTCGTACTATTGCACCAGTGTTGCCATCATTATCATTAATATTCTATTATCACTGATGATTTGTTTTTGATAGATACAATACTTCAGGCAATTATAATGACAATAACAGTAATACTAGTAGCAATAATTATAATGCTGCTGCTGCTGCTGATAATGATGATGATGATTATGATGATGATAATTCTAATAATGGTGATGGTTATGTTGTTGTTGTTGTTGTTGTTATTATTGCTGTCATTATTATTATTATTATCGTAATAATAATAATAATCATTATTATTGTTATTATTATTATCATTATTATTATTATTATAATCATTATTGTTATTATCATTATTATTATTATTATTATTATTATTATTATTATTATTATTATTATTATTATTATTATTATTAATACTATCATTATTATTATTATTATTATTATTATTATAA
>NW_023665322.1:0-7500 GCF_015228065.2 Penaeus monodon | reverse complement strand
TGTTGGAGCCTCCATTATTGACGTTGTTCATAATTTTACCGATATGTGCATCAGTAAATGTGCGAGGAAGCTGTTATTGTAGAAGAGGTTGAATGAAAGGTATGTCCAGTTAGAGCAATGATGAATGAAATGAATAAAAATAATTGCCAGAGTGGTGGATGTCCAAAAAGGTAGTTTTTAGTCCTTTCCATACGCAACAGTGAATAGCATTGTCAGCTGAGGTAGCTAAGAAATTCTAGTGTGTGTATCCGTGATTAGAATATAATAAAGTATCAACAAATCTTTTGTAATATAATGGTTTGAAATAACTAGGACATTTTAGAAAAGCAAATATGTTCATAATGATATAAAATGAGTTAGCTAGCGTAGGGCCGAGTGGTGGTTATCTTAGTGCTCAGCCATTTTCTACACATATACTGGGTATTAAAATTTAAAATGGACAATATTGGAACAAAAAAAAAAACCCAAGTTTCAAACAGCTTTTTAGATTTCTTTCGTGAGCCTTTTATTGTTTCGTCAGTCTGAAACAAGTTGGTTATTGCACATATCTATTTTTACTTTTAGGTGAGGTTGGTAAAATAACGAAACAAGGTCAAAACTGTTCATAGTTTATAAGAAAAAAGGTGTGGTGTGTGCAAACACACCACACATATATTTATATATGCAACATACATATGATATATGTCTGTATATTTGTACGTATGTATATATATATATATATATATATATATATATAGATATATATATATATCTATATATATATATATAGATTATATATATATATATATATATATATATAATACTACGTACAAATATACAGACATCATATACATATGTATGTATGGCACTATATAAAGATATGTGTGGTGTGTGCACACAACCACACACATTTTTTCTTATAAACATATGAAACAGTTTTGACCTTGTATCGTTATTTACCAAAACATCACACTTATAAAGTAAAAATAGATATTTGCTAACCAACTTGTTTCAGACTGACGAAACAATAAAAGGCTTCACCCGAAAGCAAAAATCTAAGAAGCTTTTGAACTGTTGGTCCAATATTGCCATTAAATTTTAATAACCAAGTATATGTGTAGAAAAAATGGCTGAGCCTTAAGATCACCACCCTCGGCCCTACGCCTAGCACTCATTTTATATCATTAGGAACATATTTGCTTCTAAAATTGTCCTAGTTATTTCAAAACATATATTACAAAAGATTTGTGATACTTTAGTATATTCTAATCACGGATACACACACTGAATTTCTTAGCTACCTCAGCTGACAATGCTATTCACTGTGGGTATGGAAAGGGACTAAAACTACCTTTTTGAATCCACCACTCTGGCAATTATTTTATTCATTCATTATCATTGCTCTAACTGGACATACCTTTATTCAACCTTCTTCTTACAAAACAGGCTTCCTCGACCACATTTACTGATGCACATTCGGTAAAATTCTATGAACAACGTCCAATAAAGGAGGCTCCAACCATTAAGGTAAACGAAGAAAATGCTAAATTTTCCCATTAATTTACAAGGGTCAACCCAGCCTCAGTTAAGCATAAGTGTCCAAACTTGTTCAGTAAATTTGTTTTCAGAACTAAAAATACTTATAGGCAACAGCCTTTTCAGATTCAAAGATACAGTACCACAAGAATGGAAAATCAGTGTGTACAAATATAGTTGTGATAACTGTAGGCATCTTATATGCTAAAACCACCAAGCAGTCTAAAAACACGCAACTCACAGCATCTGGGTATTTCCGGCGAACTGGCATCCAATAACTAAACCCCCTTACGGCAAATAGGAATTCACGCAAGATGCCACAGACCACCCATACATCGCCAAAATTCCCAGTCTTGGCTAGCAATCCATGCCTGCGGCAGCTCCTCACATGAGAAAGCAAACTACATCCATCCATAAAACCATAACTCTTTTTGACCATATGTACTTGACATTTGACTGGGTATTTTCTTATTTCATTGTTCGTTCCGTTTTTTTTAAACCATAGAATTTTTCGTTTGATAGTTAGTTCTTCGTTTATTTTGTACTAGTCATTTATTTTTGTTCAATTTAGTTTTGTTTTTTGCTTTTTTAGTTTTTTTTAGTTTTGTACATTTTGTTTCAATTTTAGTTTTCAAGTATGTAAAAGCAATACCCACACGTTGTGTGTGTGTGTGTGTGGTGTGTGGTGTTTGTGTGTGTGTGTGTGGTGTGTGTGAGGTGTGTGGGTGTGTGTGTGTGTGTGTGTGTGTGTGTGGTGTGTGTGTGTGAGTGTGGTGTGGTGTGTGCGTGTTTGTGTGGGTGTGTGGGTGCTATTGTTGTGGTGCGGTGTGTGTGTTGTGTGTGTGTGTGTGTGTGGGTGTGTGGTGTGTGTTTGTGGGGTGTCTGTGCCATTAATCATTGTAGGTTAATGTCATTAACCCATTCACCCCATTTGGCATTATTCTTGCCCATGCTCTCAATGGACCCAACAATTATGGCAGTAATCTTGGCCATGGCTTCTACGAGCCCGTAAACGTTGACACGTGTTTTTGCCATGATGACTGACCACAGACTGACTGACTGTTGATTAGTTATTTCATTTTTAATAAAATGTCTCTGAGTAAGTCCATAGACATAAAAAACATACTTAAGAAGTACATTCAATTAATGCAATGTTTTGTATGGATTAGAAGAAAAAGATAAAATAATTAATAATACTGATTATATACTATATATGGTCCCGTGTACACTAATTTCTTAAAATAATGACATGATTATATACCAAATATTAAACAGGTTAGAATGGTGATTAGAAGAATAAAGCAAATTCTTGATTTTGGTATGTTCTCTATATTCGCTTACTTGTTCACGATGAGTACGTGGCTACGAACTTTGCGGGAAGTATGTATTTTGTTATCACATATGTTGTGCCTGTTACTATAGGTATCCCATCCTACTGACCATACATTATCACTATGCAATCACAATTATCTGCGTCTGTCTCATTTTATGAATTATTTCACAAACATTATTATTGTGAAAATGTTGTTAGTTAGAGAAAGACATTGAAAGGTGTGTGTGTATTACGTATTTGTAGTGTGTTCGGGTTGTTTTCTTTTATAATTTTTTTTTTTCAGGGTTTTCCTGAAATGAAAATGCTAAAATTTCAGGCTTCCAGATGACAGAAGGCATCAGATATATATATACTATATATATATTATATATATTATATATATATATATATATACTATATTATATATATATATAATATAATATACTTATATAATATATATATATGTGTTAATATATCTATAATATATGTGTGGGTGTGTGTGTGTGTGTGGTGTGTGTGTGTGTGTGTGGTGTGTGGTGTGTGTGTGTGGTGTAGCAGACTAACCCAATGTTTTGTAATTGTACATTTATATTTAGAAAAGAAAATAAAAAATAAGAAAATGTGACATAAATATGCAAAATATCATTTAATGATGGTCCCTTATGCACCAACTTCCTCAAACTCAATGAGGTAATGCAGATACTAGAAACCGATATGGATGATGATGACAAGAAAATAAAATTTAGTTCAAGATTATTCTGTTCTTTCTCACCTGATAAATTGTTTACTTTTCATGATGGTACGTGGAAGCTGGTTTAACGATTCAGGTATGAATACATAGGTGAAAACACTGATCAGAAATTCAGTAATCTAAACACTGTGTATTTAAGTGTGTATGTATGTGTGTAGGGTTCATTAATATAATGAGGACTATACAAACAGACAGAGAGGCCGAAGTAATAGAATTATAATATAATGACAGATGTAGACGAGAGAGAGGGATTTAGAGTTAGGAGTGATAGATTGAGAGAGAGAGATTGAATGAAAAATAAAAACAAAAGAAAAAGTGAGAATGAATATAACAATAAGTGGTTTCATGAGGATATTTGAATAGACTTGTAAGACAAATACTAAGAGATAGAAACAACGAAATACAGAAAAAAAAAGAAGAAGAAAAAAATACTCTCATTAGACAAAGGAAAATAAGAAAGAAAGGAAATATGGATTGATAATAATGAAACAATAATAACATTATCATACAAACCACGTTCCCAATAATAGTGATAGCATTCACAACAACATGAACTTGTGATATAACATATAAAGAATATCAAAGATGTGCAGCCATTAATCACATCTTTTTCCTAATCAGTACCTATACTAGTACCTTGTATTGCCCAAGCAAGCAGTAAGCATTTTAAAATCAAATCTTGCACAAACATATTGAATTAACATGATATTAGCGTGAAGATTCTCATACTTCTAAGAAAAAGCTGTTCAGATGTGTATTTTTGCGCCTCTCAAACTTAAACAGCCGCGGTGTGTTAGCAATACAAGGTCCACAGAGGAAGAGGGATGTAAGGCTGACTACTAAAACCTGTACAAAGACATGAGCAAATCCTTCATAGCGTAAGGAAGAGTGATCCTGGTGCACGGTAAGGTATCTGAAAACGTGAAAAGATGAATCTTGGGGGGGAGGGAGACATGAGGGGGGAGGACGGAGAGGAAGAGAAGGGGAGGGACGAGAGAGAAAGAGGAAGAGAGCAAGAGAAAGATGGAGGGATTAGAAGAGATGGAGATTGAGACGGAGGAAGGGAAGGAAAGAGAACGAGAGAGAGAGAGAGACGAGGAGAGAGAGAGTAGAGAGAGGAGAGAGGAGATTAGATTAGAGAGGAGAGAGACGAGAATGAGCAGAGAGTAGAGATGAGGAGAGAGGATGAGAGAGAGAGAGAAGAGAGAGAGAGATCCCATCAAGAAATGAACAAGAATGAAGGTAGTGTGGTGTGTGTGTATGTATTTGTGTGTGTGTGTGCTGTGTGTGTGTGATGTGTGTGTGTGTGGTGTGTGTGTGTGTGTGTGGTGTGTGCCGGGTATATATAGATATTATATATAGATATATATATATATATATATTATATATATCTAAGATATATAGAATATATATATATATATAATATATCAGATAAGTACATATATAGATACGTACATGATATATACCCACACACAAAATATACAAATATACAAGAGTTAAAGGCATATATCAGAGACATTTTGATTAAGCGTCAAGGAGCATCAAACATCTATTGAATCAGTCTACTTAGCACGAATTTCTTTGTCTTCTGCCACAGGCACTGAGCGAGGAGGCCAAGTTAGGCGGCGCCATTTTGTATGGGCTCAGCGGCGCGCCCGGTATTGCTAGGAATGCAGCCAGCGCTCTTTGTTATGACCTTGCTTGGTATTGTTAAGCAGAGGTTGATTTCAGGTATTTTATTAGTATTTTTATTTAGTGAGTGGCGCACCACACACACAACAAAACAACACACACACACACACACACACACACACACACACAACACCCACACCACACAACACACACACACATATCATATATATTATATAATATATATATATATATATATATATATAGAATATAAATATATACATGCCAAGATTATACATATATGTGTGCTATACGTATATATATATATATATATATATATATATAAATCTATATATACCTATATATATTTATACAGATATTACATATTCTACTACATCAGTGGGGCCAGCGGTGGCCGAATGGTTAGAGCGTTCGGACCTCAAGACTGTCACGACGGCACCTGAGTTCGGAGGGTTCGAGTCACCGACGCCGCGTTGTTCTCCCTAGGCAAGGAACTTCACCTCGGCCTACTAGCCACGGGGGACCAAGCGCAGCCCAAGGCAGTGCCGGATAAAGAGATGTGACTGGTAAAAACACCGGCGGAAGCAATGGCAAAACCACCGCTCTAAATTGCTCAAGAAAAATCATGGAAGCACATGATCGTCAGGCTGCGGTTGGTCGAATGGTTAGAGCGTCGGACTCAAGGACTGTTCACGACGGTAAATCTGAGTTCGAGGGTTCGGGTCACCGACGGCCGCGTTGTTCCCTGTGGCAAGGAACTTCACCTCGATTGCCTGCATAGCCACTGGGTGCCAAGCCAGCCTCAAGTCAGTGCTGGTCCCAAGCCCGGAATAAAATAAGAGAGAATGTACTAAAAAGGTAACCCGGCACTCTCCGTGGAAAGGAAATGGGGACCCTTAACCACGTACTCAACTGCCAAGACATCACAGCGTGAAAAACTTTTTCTACAATTGGAGTATCATGCTGTGACCACGGCGGACCTCAGGACATGAGCCTACCGTGAAGTGATGATATATAACATATATATCACATAATATAATTTACATAATATATATATTATATATATATATATTATATATAATATATATTGATATATATACACCGCATTCATATATATACATTATATATACATTGCATATATACACCACTCTATATGTAAATATACATATGATATATTATATATATTATATATATCTATATATATATAAAATATATATATATATATATATATATATTATATTATATATATATTATGTATGATGCATTATACAAATATGTGATATATATATATACACACATATATGCATAACACCAGACACACACAACACACACACACACCGCCACCCCACTACAACACACACACACACACACACACACAATATATTATATATTATATAGAGATATATATATATATTATATATATAATATATATATATATATATATATGTATATATATACATATAATATAATAATATATATATATATATATTCTATATCATATATATAATATCATGTATACATGTATTAATATGTGTAGATATGTGTGTACATATACATAGATATATATCTAGAAATATATATATATATATAAGATATATAGAGATGTATATATAGATATACATAATATATATAGAGAGAGATGTATATAGATATTATAGATATATAGAGAGAGGATATAATATATAGATAGACGAATACAGATAGGCATCACACACACACACACACACACACACACACACACACACACTACACACACACACAAACACACACCACACCACAGATATATATATATATCTATATAATGATTAGAATATATAATAGAGGAAATATATAAATATATATATATAGATAATAGATAAGAATAAATAATATAGCATAACTCTATATATTAATACATATATAATATAATATAGAGATAGATATATATAGATATATATAGATATATCGATAGATATAGAAATAGAGATATAGATAGAAGAGATATATAGAGAACCCCTATATAATATATAGATAGATAGATATATATATCTACATGGATATTATGTATATATACACACAGCAACACATATATATAGAGACTATATATATATATATATATATATATATATATATATCGTATATATATATATGAAAATATACAATATACATATAATATAATATAATATATATACATGTATATATAAAAATACATTTGTATGAATATAAAAATGTGTATATATATATATATATATATATATATATATATATATATATATATATATATATGTATATA
>NW_023665321.1:10000-12954 GCF_015228065.2 Penaeus monodon | reverse complement strand
GGTTAGAGCTGGGCCAGTGTCATGTATATTTCCTATACTTGTTTAGAAGAAGGCTGACCATTGAATGCCGCCCACAAGACTGTCATTTCTTGTCATAAAAAAAAAACTTCAAACTAATTTTTCTAATACTGTGAGCGTGGCACACACACACATACATGTTCTTCCTTCAAAACAATTCTTAAATCCTGTGATATCTTCGCCAGTCGGCTAATGCAAAACACTTGTCTCGGAGAGGAAAAGTATATATATATGTACTGAAGAAAAAAATTCTAGATCCTTGTTGTATACCGCCTACGTTCTTAGATTAATAAAAATATGTAGTTAAACAAAGATGTACTTTATGAAAAAAGGGAGAAAAAGCATGGTCATTCTCGTTTAGGTGGCGCCTTTGACTCAGGCAACCCCTCAGATTACGTCTACAAGTCGACACAAGCCATCAGATCAGACATATACTGGCCGCACAACAGTGAGTGTTCAATAGTCCTAGTCCTAGTGATCTAGAGGTATGTAGCTCAGTGGAATGATCTTTGGAGTGCAGCAAGTCACATCTGTGTATAAAAAAGTTAGTAAAACCAAACCAAAAAAAAGTTATGCATTAACTCACAACGGACTGCCTTCACTAGCGGACTCGCGTCGCGTTAGAGCTGCCCTTCAACCAAACAGACAACTGGGTAGTTACACCAATGTAAGACCCCTAATCTGAGAACATCGCAAATTGTGTCGTTTTAAGCTTGTTTTCTTCCATGCGAAATGGACGAACGCACTTACCATCAGTCACCCTCCCTTGAATCAATATAACACACCCTTTTGTCGAGAAAAGAAATGAGAATGAAACAGATAGACAATAACGAGAGGCGGGCGCCATGTTCTTATATCACACACGTGCACCCTGACCTGTCATTTTGTTTTTGGACGAGTGGGCCTCCCCCGGGGAGCGATTCCTCCGCGAAACGGCCGGAAGTAGCGGCAAAAGGCCGCCCGCCAGCGCTAAGACCCAGGCAGAGAGACGCAAAGACATAGCTCGCGACGAGAGGCCTTTTTTGCTTGGTTTGTCCATCTGAAAGAGAGGCCTGGACCACCGCCTCGGCCCCCGTCCTCATCGGCTCACCTCCGTAGGACACGCCCTTGGCTAGAAATCCTTTTACTGTCGTCCTAGAATTCACTCTGCTTTAGAACGATGGACCCGTTCAGAAAACAATAGCCACAGCGCATTCGCTCGAGGTAATTTCAAAGAGGATTTTAGTAACTAGTTAAAAATTAGAGAAAGAAAATAGTATATATTTACACTCCTTTTGGCTACCATAACACAACCCTCCCTGCATTCCCCAGACAACAACGCACAGTCCTATAGCACAGACAACAGTACACAATACCTTAACAATACATCATAATGGCCGCCTCCGTACTGTATATATATCTTTTTCTTTTTTTTTTTACTTGTTACTTTTCTTAATGTCACTTGTGTCCCCATGACGATCTAGTCCACAAGATGTTCTATTTTTTCACAAATGATTCATTATTATGATGAGCTTCAACTCATGTTCTACGGGAAGACAAACAAACCATCACCTATTTTCCTTTTCAGAGCATCTTTTTTTTCTTGTTTTCGTCTTTTGATAAAAGTAGTAAGAGTATTTAAAGAGAGAATCGGAACACCTTCAAAACTCGGTCTTTGTAAAGAACTCGATCCTTCAGAGTATGACTCGCTACTTCTAAGTGTGATTCTCCCAGATTATGGGTCTTATACTAGTTAAGTAGTATGTAGTAACTATTGAGATAAAAGTCATGTCTTGCTCTTAGTATATATGCTACTATAATTATGATTGAATGTTCCTTAACGTCACTTAGTGCAGTATTTTCAATTGAGAAACCCGCATGATTGAAATTTTTTAGATTGCAATGTTTTACCTGCGAGTCTTAAGATGAAGCTAGGTTGAAGATTTACTATGCAAATGCTTTATTTTATTGCTTTTAATGATTAATTAGAGAAATAAAAAAAAATACATAACTAAAAGTGCAAATATTAAAAAGCCCATCAGTCAGTTTGCTCTCTAACCATTACTCTACTGTACATATAAATCATACCATAACATTTCTTACTCTTATAGTAACGAATATCACATGTAGTTTACTTCATCACAAATGTTACGATGTTGGTACAGTTGAACTTGAGGGACAGATTTAAAAACTGCAATAGCATTTTCGAGGTACGCTGTCGATGTTGAATAAACTTTGTGCCCAGTAGTCTCTTGGTGCTGGTATCAAACGTATTACGCCACTGAATGGAATGGGATATTGCCTTTAACGAAAAGTAGGGTAGAGAACAGATCAAAATGCCGTGTATTTATGTAAATATGTATATATATGTATGTATATATATATATATATATATATATATATATATATATATATATATATATATATGTGTGTGTGTGTGTATATATAGCATACACACACAAACATATATACAGACACACACACACACACACACACACACACATACACACACACACACACATACACACACACACACACAGACACACACACACACACACACCACACACACACACATATATATATATATATATATTATATATTATATATATAATATATATATATATATTTATCCACCATATATCCACATTCGTGACATCACCGATGCGTTGTTTTGACGAACTATTAGCGCCATGTTGACATCATGTAGTTGGCTGGGGTGGCTGATCAGTGATCCTTTCCCAGAGTAGTAGTAGTTTAGGTAATCATTGTTGGTGGTTCTCAGCTCACCATCATATCTACGATAGACTCACCCACTACTGTATCTAGGTTTGATACTGTAGTCTCATTTTCAATATATAAATGAATAGATAAATAGATAAATAAATAAATATATATATATATATGTATATTATATATATATATATATATATATATATATATATATATAACATACACAC
>NW_023665320.1:0-12955 GCF_015228065.2 Penaeus monodon | reverse complement strand
AAAAATTTTAAAAAGTGGGGGGGTGGGGAAGGCGTAATTCCGGTTTTAAGGATGGAAAAATTTAGATTTTTTTCCATGGGATGGCACTGTACCCCCCCTATATACCCCTATTAAATAGGCCAAAAAGAACTTCTGGGAGCTCTTGGTGAATACTTTGTATGGAAAATCGTCACTTCCGGGGGCATTTTTAGGGGGAGGGCCCCCAAATTGCTATCTCGTTATTTAAATCGATCTCCTCTTTTTTTCCATAACAGGTAATATAAAAATTCGTTGATGGGACATAAAAAAAAGCGAAAAAAAAAAAATAAAAAAAAAACCCCCAAATTTTTAACATGAAAGAAGTACATCTCATACTACTCCTTACATCCCAATACGGAGGGGAAATTCTTTTTTTTAATTTCCTCTAGTTTTTGAGAAAAAAAAAAACCGGAAATTCGAAGAAAAAATACCCGATCTCAGTAAATCGATTGAAAAATTTTTTCCCTGAAAATTGTTTTCACCGAAGAATCCCCCAAATAAATCGGTGAAATGGGCGAGGAAAAGAGCGAGAGGTGAAAAAAACATTTTCGAAAAAAAACGCTTTTGAATGTCGGCTTCTGTGCGCTTTTCGAATGACGTCCGTAAAAAAAAAAAAAACCCAAAATTTGCTAGTTCGAGTCGAGTTTAAATAATGTAACACCCCAATCTTTATATACTGAAGAGGGTAAATAGAGGGTTCACACTTAAAGTATGAGAACCCGAAGCCTCCACCCACGAAGGTGATCAATTTTTGTGGGGGCCCCCCTCTCTTCTTACGAGAGTATTACCCGTTTTTTCTATGGGGGGGGTTTACAGATTATTTTTAATATGCCCAGGGGGAATCCTCCAAATGTAATTTTCTTTTCGGCTTCCTTGTCTTGAGGGAAAACATGTGTTCCCAGCCCTCTCCCCTGTTTTCCGGGGCTTTTTATATGGGTTTGTCCCGAAAATATGTGTCATTAGACACGCGGTTTTCCAAAAATTCGTTAACACTGTGATCGAAAAACGAAGAGGATCGGAATCAAACCGCAGTATTTTCCTTGGGGAGTTTCCCCAAAATTTTCGGGTTGTAGCGACTCTTTGGGGTTCGGGGTCACTCCCTTAAAACAGCGTCTTTTGTCGGACTTGTAAGCTCACTGTAAATTCCTTTTTTCAAAAATTTTGCTGTTCAAAAGGTATCCCAGCCCCGGTAAAATTTTTTGAGAAAGCCTGCGGGGGATTTGTTTAGGAGTGTGCCCCCTTAAAAAGCCCACGGTTGGGGCCCGAGGGCATAGGGGGTGGCGGCTTTCTCGGTAGATGAAATAAAAAGATGCCCATATTGCCTTTTTCATTGCTCTAAATCCTTCCCCCTTTTTCACGAAAAGCCCTTTCCCCAAAAATGTGAAAGATGATCAATCACCCATCTGTCAGTTCTTTTCACCCCAAGGGAAATTTCCTCTCTCTTCCGTCCGTTTAAAGAGTCCCGTTCCCTTTTTAAATTTCGCAAACCTTGTCCCCAAGGGCGTTTGCTACATGATTGCAGCATTCTCTTTTTTAAAAAAGGGCACTGTAGGGGCTCTTCCCTTTTTAGGGACATTTCGGCATTTAAAGCACTCGAAACCCGTCACCAATAAAGTTTATATTTTATTAATAGCTTCGAGCGGGACCCCTTCGCACGCTGCCCCCTTTTCATGACCCGATTACAGTAAAAATTTTTTTGGGGAAATATGCTCCCCCTTTCCCTTTTTTAGAAACGTGGGACACCCAAATTTCGAGCACTTCAAAGTCCCGGACGCCCCGGTGGAGTCCAACAAGCCAAAATAGGGCTTGAAAACCTGGTATCCGGTTTTTCATATGAACTTCTACTTTTTTTTTACCTTCCCATCCTTTCACTAAGGCTTGAGAAAAGTAAAATCGCGACCTTTTTTCGGCACTGTGTCATAAACCTGTCATAATGGCTTCATTGTTTGTAAGAATGTACAGTGCCTGGAAAGGCCCTGCCTGAAATTGTCTGGGGGAAAAAACCCTGTTTTTTTTGAGCCGTCCCGCCACCCCAGGACTAAATTTTGTATACATTCACAAGGTTCTGTAAAGGGCCCCGTTTCTTAGGGGAAAAGGCCCACTAATTTTCTCACATGAGGGGCACTTATTGTGATATCGAATAAAACACTTTTTAGTGGGTTTTATCAGGGGTCTTCCCGTGCATTGTTCATGGGGCACTGATGAAGATTAACCCTGTAATGTTCTTTGACACAAATATTTTTTGGGAAATTTTTTTTCCACACACTTTTAATCTTTTGTCAGGCTCAGGCGTCCTTAGCGAGATAAAAATCATGGAAAATCATTTAGGCCAGCAGGCGAGGCCTATCCCCCGATGTTGAGGGTTTTTGGGAGGAGGCATGGGACGCTGCGGCCCCCCCCCGCCCCCCACTCCCCGCCTCCTACCACCCCATGGTTTCCTGCCCCACAGACTCAGTTTTTTAAATTTTTTTTTGTCTATTAAATTTCCCCAGGGGAAAACCAAAACCTTCCTCCCGGCCCGGACCGTTTACCCAGGGCTTTGGTTTTAATAAGTCAAAGTGACAAGTAAAAAGTTGTTGCGAGGAAATTTCAGAGGCCGAATAACCTTCACTTGGGGACTTTATCGGGCATGAGGTCTCTGGTGTGCGAACATCTTGTTTACACAAAGTTGTTATTACCAATTATTATTCTCCCTTTTCAGGAATAAAAATAATAATTTCCCCCTAAAAATAACCCAATACGAACACCCCGACACATACATATGGGGGGAGCCGATAGTATAGGGGGATACAAATATGGTGTATCTTCTTATTTTTTTCAAATTTTTGGGAAACCAAAATTTGGAAATAGAGGGGAAGTTCCAGAATATCATATTTTTTTCGGAATATTTCGATTTGGTCGAAAATTGAAACGTTTTCCCCTTAGGCAGAGCTGCCCAAAACAGAGTCCTGTATGGAAGTTCTGCGGGAGTCCTACTGAAGAAGACATGGGTGTCGTTTTGTTCGCCCGAAAAGGTGGAAATGGGCATGAAGATGCCAGAGGAGATCTTCCATGGTTTACTGCTCTGTGATGTTATGCCAAATTTTCAAAGCAGGTGGGGACAGTGATGTGTCTTTCCAGCGATCTTCATCCCTTTGCCCCATCCCCCAGCTAAGGGGATCCCAGATTAATAAAGGAGACTACTGTCTCCATAGCCGTCTGGCCCCCTTTAGCACTGCCGGGCTTGGCTGGGGGTCTTTTTTAAGGGGATAAAGGACATCAGGGGGCGTCTTTTCAATCCCTTAAATGCGCTTTTTTGCTTTACAGTTTTGGCTCTCAGACACCATGGTCCAGAGTCGATGGAAATGCCCGCTCTTTGGAATGGATTTTTCTGCTGCAAGGTAAATTTCGTGATGTGAAAGTGTTAACCATTTTGCCCCTCGGGAAAATCTTTCACAGACCTGCAATCTGTATTTGACAAAAAAATTCCAGTCCGCATGTTAAATCCCCATCTCTGACTCCTGGGGGAATCCCCTTACCTTCTAAAAAAGTTTTGGGAAATGGTCGCTTCCATGTAAGTTTTACAAAAACTCCCAAAGGAAATTCTCTGTGAATCGGGTGAGAAAATTGACAGGTCTTATTGGAAATGCCCCATTTGAATTTGGAAATGTTGGGAGTGTCACTGTTAAAAAAAAAGCATCTACTCTTGGGACAAGGCCCCAAAGGCCCCTTCCTCGGGGTTGCACAAAGGTCTCCCCAGGGGGTATGCCGCCATTGAAATCTCCCAGAGTAGAAATGGATGTGGCAATGTCAAGAGATTTTCCAAACAAAGTTGGATTAGTGGAGGGAAGAAGATGGTGCAAAGGATGGTCGTGTCAACCCTATTTCACACCCTTTCCCTGCAGTTTGTCTGCAGGGGGATGGCGGGAAGGGAAATCTCGTACCTTACTGAACCCCTCCATGAGGTCCTTTGAAAAAGGGTCTATAATGGTAATTGGGAAAACTCCAGGGAAAGGGGTACAATTTTCCCGGTCAAATCTCTTGTAGACATACACAAACGGGTTTATATAAAGTATCAGATATTGCAGTTCCCCCTTTTTCCTAAAGGATCCCAAATCCATTCCTTGGATTAGGGATCCTTCGGAAAATGGAAGAACGCAATATCGTTTCCCCTAATCCAATTGTTGGATTGGGGGATTGCATAAAGGGAACCCAACCCAATTGCATTGGTTAGGGATCCTTCTGCAAATACCCGGGAACCCTAACTTTTCCTTTGATTGGGAAATCCAGTTCTTAATTTTTTTTCATACATTTTTGGGCAGAAAGGGTTTCCCTTTACACTTTAACCCGTCTCTTTCCAGACCGGGGGAGTCCTTTTTAAGGTTTTTTTACCGTGGAACTAGTTTACATTTTTCCCTTGGACGGTTCGGATTTTTTTGTTGGGCTAGAGTGGACCGAGCCTTTGCTTCGGGGGCATCGTCTGAGCGGAGGCCCCCTTGGGGATTGGCAGTGGATTTTTTGACGGGTCAGGATTCCTTTGCGGGGCAAAGGGGGTGCCGGGCCCTTTACTTCAGGGGCATTTGCCTACAGCAGGGCCCCTTAGTTTGGGGGCAGCTGGGTTCCCCTTTGGGGCCCTCTGGAGCCTTAAAATGTTGGCTCCTAAGACCTTACTTGGGAAGGGAGTCCCCTAAATGACCCTACTCCTACTCCGTTTCGCGTCAGAAATTTGCGAGAGGTTTAAGGAAGGAGAGGTATGTTGTAAAAAGCATTGGAGGAAGGGTTGGTGGGGAAGGGGGATGGGCTAGAACCGAAGCAAAAGGGTTTCATTGCTCTGCAATGCCCGGGGACCGCTTTGCCTCGAAAACAACTTTTTCCCTTTTCTCCTTTACCCAAAACTTCCTTTTTAAATCGTCCTTTACACTGCTTTTAAAAAGCTTCATGAGCCTCTTTCAGTGGAACAGCATATTGGACTGGACATTGCATCTCCTTATACCGTTTTACCCCCCCTTAACATACTCCGGTTGCCCCCTTTTTTTTAAAACGGCAAAATTTTGCTCCTGACCATAACCCCCGGCAGGGGAAGCACCGATGGTTTAGAATATGGCTTTACCTTGAGGGGTACCCGCTAAAATTAACCCATTTGGAAGGACTAAAATGTTAAAAATTGAAGAAGGTGGAGGACTTTCGAACCATCAACTTTCTTTTTAAAACGTTTTTTCTGCCCTATTTAAAATTCTTATTTCCCCCAAAAAGTTTTCCTCAGAAAAACTCATCATTTTTCGGGAAAAAACTTCCTTTCACTGATTGAGGTTTTTTTGGGAGAACATGAAAATTTTTGCCCCAGGAAGTCGCATACGACGCAGCGTCCTCTCGTTGTGCTAAACCTCAACTATCAGGCTAACCCTCTCGCTGTGGGGTGATGCGAGGAGCCGTTTACATATTCAAAAATTTTTCGAGTTTCTAAAATTCAAGATCCGACTGAGAAACCTTCAAAGGTCTTCAACTAGGCTTACTATATGAAAAGTTTTCATATTTACAGGTAAGATTTCCTTTGTGGTTAGGAGGGCTTTTCCCCCTTCCCCGGTTTGGGAGCCCCGGGGAACCCTTTCGATTCCCACTTGCCCTTGGGGCGGAAAAGGGGTTTCCAAAATGACAAAACGTAGTTCCAGAGGGAAGGGGGGGGGGAAGGTAGGTCGCAGGGAGAGAGCTAGATCTTTGTAAATTTGTAGTACCATACAAAATTGGGAATTTTTCATTTCCCCACCCCCCCCCCCCATGGATTAAAAAGAGGGGGAAACTATATTTTGGGGGTCAAAAACTCCCAACAGCCCCAGGGGGAATGAGGGGAAAATACGCAGCCTATTTCATATGAGGAGTCGCGGGACCTATGCGTACCCCTGAATGGCGCTTGACCCCTAGCCTATTGACCAGCCGATTTACTTGCCGGGCCTTGATCAAACCACCCGTCTAACAGAAAGAGGACCCAAAAGGGGGTGCGCTAGTGCAGGGGGCACTGCTGCATCCTTAAAACCCGGACTTCTGTCTCCTAGTATTTGGGGTGCCACGCACGGCAAAAATATGGGGTGAGTTTTCCCTGGTCCAAGAGAACCAGGGGTGGGGGCACATCCCCTCTCTTAGGCCTTGATGCACCAGGAAGCCATTTTTTTATCCCTCACGGGACCCTCCAGGGGCAGCCCCCTTTGGGTTGCTCCTAATCTTGGGGCCTCAAGCCCCCCACCGCGGCAAGGCGGCTTCCCTTAGGGGGGGGTTCAGTATGAATTTAGCTCCCCCTGTGTGTTTTTTTCTTTAGTCTACAATATTTAAAATTTCTATTATATCTTTTCAATGCTCCAAATTTCACCCAAAAAACTTACTTCCTCAGTACGGGAAAAATACTTTCACACTTTTCCTTTTTAATTGATTTTTCACCCAAAACCCTTTACCTTTTCCCTTTTTTCTCTCTCACCCGTCTCATCCCTTTTTTTTTCATTTGGGTATCTTTCTTCAACTTTTTACTCCCTCTATACTTGTTCCCCCAGAGTTGTTTTCCCCTTGTTTCCTTTTACTGCTTTAATTAATTTATTTGTCTGAGGGTATCTCCCGTCACAATGCGTTTTAAAGTCCCTTATTTTTCTGTTTTCATCATTAAATACAATTGTAATGTACTGATTGCCCTATTTATTCCATCAACAAATTACCCTTTATAAAAATTTTTTTCCCCCCGGGTTTGTGTCATTAATTCTTTGTTCTTCCCTGCGTATTACCTTAGCTAATTCCTTTCCCATAACCAACCATTTTTTTTGGGGTTTTTAAGCCTCGCAATCTCCGGTTTGTTTTAATACGCGAGAAGCCCCACCCTATAGTATTAATAAAATGGCATGCCTCTGCACATGACTAAATATTTATTACCACTCTGTAATGCATATCTATAACATAGGCAGTTTAGTTAAAAACATAACCATCTGATAAATAGATATGCATATATCTTTGTGTTAAACACATCCATGATAGAATATTCACTGGGGCGGGCCTCTAACAATTTTAACAAATGGGTGATAGTCCCTGTTCACTGGTGTTAATTAAACTTTCCTCTTTTCGTCATTCTCTGTACATACGCTATCGATATCACCTTTTTCGTCAAGAGGTTCAGTACTATTGTAGCGTCGTCATCTGGTCGTGTGTGCCCGACGCTCTTTTAATGCAATAGTCTTTAAAACGGGAAAGGCAGCTCTGGCCACTCGTTTTCAACTCCGTTTTCGATTAATTATCATCAAATAATTTATTAAAAATGTTTCACAGTAGACCAATCCATTCATTCACCATTTCTTTACTTTTAAATTTTAAATTTTCCATTTTTTATTTCATCGCTCAATTATTTACGTGGTCGTGTATCTGCTCGTGCTCATTATACTTTGGGTAAATATAATGATTTGCTATGTTAGTTATCCTCTCTATGTTTTAGAAAAATGAGTGGCTGGACTGCGGGTTTTGGATAATCATTGTTAATTCTTTTTAACAATATTACATGCCAAAAAATGTATATTACTCGTGCCACCACTCGCGCCACAAGAAAAATCCCCAGAAAAAGTTCTTTGTACATGCACTAACCCCACCTCAAAATACGGAGAAAATACTTTGCTTTTGATTACAACATGGGGGGTTTGAGGGGTCAACGGGAGCGTATGCCCAGTTAGTCGTGAACGTGAGCGTAAACTCCCGCCCTTGAAATCGCCCCGCATGGGGGAACGACCTAGAACGGGTTGGTTGGCTGGAGCTTTCACACCTGTAAACTGATGGTCCACACGTACTTCGGGGGTATATCTTTTAGAAATAAAAACAAAGGAATGGAGTACTAAAGTAATTGCAGTAAATGTGGCAGTGAATAGCACCTTACAAAACATCTGGGAAAATAGAAAAAATGCATATATAAAGAAAAAATAGAAACATTTATAAAAAAAAAGTGACCGATTAAAAAACGTTATAAAATTTTAACAAAGAACAGAAGTTAGCCATATAGCCGTATTCGTTATATCTACTTACAAATAGATGTGTTCGTATATATAAATCAAGAGCCAGGTGAACCTCAGGGTACAGTACAACTATAAAAAAGCATTCTATAGGCCTTATTTCTTACGACACTAGAAGCTGTCGCAAAATTTCATTTAAATGCCACAGCAACGCTCCCATATTCCTACTCTGTTGCAAAGGCCGACTCCATCCGCATTTTTAGGAATCGTCTAATTTAACGAATCAAATTTTAATTTTTGCATTATATAAAATTTATAACCATGTTTTCGATATTACATTAGGAAAAGCAGATTAAAGTTTTCATTATCAACATCTTAAATTACAAAAAAAAACGATTTTTTTACCATCATCTTTTTCCTTGTCTATCGACTCTTTTTCGGACGTGACACCTTTAAATTTTAAATATGTTTTTTATTAATATAAAAATTTACATTAAAAAGATACAGTACATCCTTATATTCACTTTTACTAAAACAAAAAAAAAACTGATAGTAGCAAATATACTTTTCAAAAATATTCTTTTGACCATTAAAAACACTTTCGTAACAAAACATAATCTGTCTGAATATTTCCTGTATCTTTCGTCATGGATCCTTTTTGAAGGCCTGAATATCCCTAAGGCCAATCAAAAATGAATAATAACCAGAATGATTATTGCATCGGTATGAAAAGTGTTTAAATTTAAAAACGTAAACATGCGAAAAAAAACCGAGTTCGTCTTTTAGCCATGGCTTTTTGGGTTGAAAAACATTTCACTACATAGTACTGTAGATTTTAAAAAAATATTATATTTCTAGAGCATGACGATCTATGAAATGTTCACATATCTGTACAAAAAAGGGAAAAATTAAAAAGAAAAAATGAAATGTACATTATAAAATAAAATTAACATTAAAAATATGTTATAACATATGGGGGTTGGTGTTGTATATTAATATATATTAATTATATATATATATATAATTAAAAAAAATATATAAATATATTATATAAATACAATAATATAAATAATATATGCAAATTTATAATATATATATATTATATATATTATATATATTATATATATATAATATTAATATATTATATATAATATATGTTAGTAAATATGCATATATTTTAAGATTAATATCCACACACCCCAAAACACAAAACCCACAGACACACACATACACCACACACACCACATATATATATAAAATTATAAATTTAATATATATATAAATTATTTAATATATATTATATATATGGGTGTGGTGTGTGTGTGTGGTGTTTTGGTGTGTGTGTTTTTTGGTGGTGTGTGGGTGTGCGTGGTGGGGGGTGGTGTGTGTGGGGTGGGGGTTTGGGTGTGGGTTTTGGGGGGGTGTGGTGGTGTGGTGTGTGGGGGGATTTTAATTAAAATTATAATTTTAAAAATAATTAATATATACCAACCACACACACAACACACACACACAACACACACACACACAACAATAAATAATAAATATATTATATACTTTATATAATATATATAAAATTATGATTATATATATATATATATAACATAATATAATATATATAATATATTATATATATATTATAAATATATATTATATATAATTTTATATATATATATATTTTATGTATATATATAAATTAATATAATATTATATTATTATTTTAATTTAATATTAATAAACATACTTTTAAATATATGAATATATATATAAATATAATATAATAATTTAATTATATATAAAAACACACACACACCACACAACACACACCACACACCCACACATACACACACACACACACACACACCCCCCCAAATAAAAAATATATATATAAAAATTTTTAATATTATATAAAATATATATTAATATTTAAAATATATTATAATAAATTTTATAATTTATTGGGAATATAATTATATAATAATATATTATATAGTATTATTCATTATGTATATATTTGGTAATATATTATTTTAACAAATATATCAAAAAAAATTTTTAAAAAATTTTAAATTATATTATATATTATATATATATATATTATAATATATAATATAATATTTTATAAAAATATTATATATTTAGATAATAATTATAAATATATTTTTGTGGGGTGTGGGGTGTTGTGCATAATTATTATTATATATAATTATATATAAAAATATATAAAATAATATATTAATATATATATATATATATATAAAATTTTATATATATTTTATATGATATAATATGTGTGTGTGGTGCGAGTAGAACAACGAAGGGAAGTACAGGTAAACACACGAATTTGCCAAAGGCCCTTTCCATTTTTTTGCTTCTCAGGGCATAAAAGACAGAGCTACATAGAGGTTAGTAACAAGTACTAGATGGCGGGTCATTTCGGTAATCAGGTGTGCGACGCCCTTTGGGGTATTGTGGCTCCCTTTTGGGTTTTATAACGCCGTTTCTCCCATCTTTTTTGTCGTGGGGGCAGACCTTGTTTAAAAATGGGGGTTTTTGGGGACCACGGGGAGATGGCCGGGGAGTCGACGTAAAAAAACAAAGGCGTCTTTGTCGGTCGTCGGAGGACGCTGCGGTGCGGACGATACGTTGTTCTGGAGGCACGTCCTTTTACCTTTGTATACCTTATCGCAGACCCACAAGGTATTATACACCCGGCTGCGAGGGCTGTTGTGGTTGTCCTTTTTTCCCCGACGCTTTTTTGCCAGAGGTTAGTTTTTTCATAGTGGCCACCAAAGGCCTTAGTGGTGCCAGCTGGAGTGGAGATTAATTCTGTGTGTCTTGTTTTTTGTGAGTCCCCTCTTAAAACTGGTCATGATCTTTTCCCCTTTGCTTAAAAAGGTGGTGAGCAAGCCGAAAGGGAACGGGGGCCTGGAATGTGTTCTGATTTGCATTTTCCCCCCAGGGAATTCCGGGCTGCAATTTATGCTCGGAGGAAGAAACCAATTTCCACGCCTTTTTTGGGTTTGACTGTTGTGGGCAAGAAATAATTATGAAAATTTACCCAAAGGCACCCGGGCGCGTCTGTGAAGCCCCCATGTTTTGGCCGGGAAAGGGCATCCCCCAATAATAGCCCGATTTTCGCGGGCCCCGACGGCGCCTGCTCTGGTCCCTGACAGCTCCCGCCCTTTGGTTTCCCGGTGGGCACAGGAGCGAAGTCACCTTATCCCCCCCTCCCCCAGTGACGACCTCGCCGTTCTCCACGTTGGGGCTGCCAATGCTCACTCATCAAAAAATCGGTGGCCCTTCAGTGGGCCCTGCTTCGAAAGGGCTAGGTTTTTTTGGTGCGACGTCAGCAACCGTCCTCGGAGGACTCCCACCCCCCCATGGATTCACAGTAAAAACCTTAACGAAAGGGTTTTTGTACCCATCGGGGCCCGCACCTCGCCCCGCGGCCCTTTTATGCACCCCCCGCTCTAACAGTGCTACCCAACCAATGCCCCTTTGAGCTATGCTTCTACTTTCCAGCACTGACGAAACCCCTAACGAGGGAACGACCCGCACACATTGTCACACCCACATCTCACGGGGGACCACCGGGACTCCTCTTGCAGGCCCTTGCACCAGACCGTTTCCGCATCGCCAAGACAGAGTTTGAGCACCGAGGGAGCTCGGAATCATACCCCCTTCCAGCACCCAGGGGCATCCCACCTGCCCCTTTGTACAGAAGAAAGACGGCGATGGCGCCCTTGTTGTGATTATCGCCATTCAACACAGTTAACCGCCCCGGATCGCACACTCTCCCGCACCTCCATCCTTCACATGCAAAACTCTCAGGCTCACGATTTTCTCCAGGATCAACCTTTCAGAACATACCGCAGATTCCTATCGCCGAGGGAGGACATCCCAAAGACAACTGAACCACCTCCTTCGACCTATCCCAAATTTTCTTTGAATGCCGTTCGGCCTCCGCAACGCCGCCCAGACCTTCTAACTTTTCATGGATGATGGACCCATCCACAGGGTGTTTTCGTCACATCGATGACATACTCATCGCTAGCAGCAGACGGAAGGCATAAAAGCACCTCTACGCCCGCTTCGGCCACCTGCAGAAAGCAGTCATCATCAACCCTGGTTAGAGTCTTTCAGAGTCACCTCTCTTACTTTCTTAGGTCACACAATTACCGCGGATGGCATCACCCCAACTCAGGAGAAGGTCAACAGAAACAGGCAGTTTCTAGATCAAAAACCAAGGGACCCAAATTAGGAAGTATGATAAATTTCTTCAGGAGGTTATTCCCAAGTAGCACCCCCACTCGCTCCACTACAAAGTCTCCTCATCCCATCCAGGTCAGGACGCGGCAGAGACTTACCTAGACCCCTGAGGCGACCAAAGCTTCGATATCAGCAAAAATGCCTTTGCCTCAGCGACCCTCCTTAACCACCAGCAACAGGGGGCAAGGCTCAATATAGCCATTGACGCATTGGACGCCGCCAGGAGCCGTTTTTGCAGCAAGATCAAGGTAATGGTTTGGCAGCCCTGGCTTTCTTTTTGCAGATCTTAGCTCTCAGCAAATTGATACAGTGCTTTCGGCAAAAAACTCCTTTGGTCTACACTGCCATCAAGCACTTCCAGACATACATCGAGGGCAAAGACTCCACATCTTGACAGATTACAAGCCCATCGACTACCATCTAGTTCGCAGGGAACAGCAAAGGACACTTCCCTTTTACAGGCTACTCAACGGAAAATACCTCTCTTTAGCTGGAGCAGGTGCAGATTAAAGACTCACAGGACACCCTCCTTGTCCGACCTCGTCCTTACATCCCACCTCATTTCCCCTGACAGTTTTTCATAGCTTACCCTGCTCAGCGGGGAATTAGCATGACCCATGATTCATCTGCAGCAAAGTCATGTGGCTGGTATCAATAGAAACATCCGGGAGTGGAGCCATATCTACATGAGTGCCAGCGCAGTAAGGTTACTGGCTCAA
>NW_023665319.1:7500-12955 GCF_015228065.2 Penaeus monodon | reverse complement strand
ACTAATGCTTTTGTAGCCCTTCACTTTACTTTTTGATGTGAGGCACCCATGAAAGTTTTGAGCAAAAATTAGACCAAGTATTTCACCTTTTGGAAAAATTGCGGGGTTTTGCTCCAAATAGGGGAAGGGATGGAATTTTCCTCGTTTGGAAATGTAAGCCAGGTTTTGTTTTGAGAAAATTTAACCCATGAATTTGCCCACTTACAACCTGATTTTTGCAGTCGCAGGGCCCTTGCACACCTGTAAGCTTCCCCTGAGCATACAGTGTAAAGTATCCACATAAAGTTACAGAGACAGATTTGGAACAATTTTATAATGATTATAGCAATGGCAAAAGGGTACATTTAGACCCCCCTTTGTGGGCCCCCCTTTCCAGCTGGTTTTCCAGGTTAGAGAAAATTTTTTCCCACCCAAACCAAATTTTCGTTAGAAAGGGAAGCTTGTAGAAGGTAGGAAGTCCTTTTAAACCAAGTCAAAGTTCATGAGAGCCAGTCCAAGAGAAAAAAAGCCTTTCAAGGTAAAAGAAGACGCAACATTGACGTCGCTTGCAAAGGGAATTCTTTAGCAGTTTCCACCCTCCAAGGATCTGTGGCGATCTCAATTTTCAAAAGGGCCATATGGGATAGGGGAGCCTTTTTCTTTTTAGCAGCCATTCAACTAAAGTTTACCATTTCCCATCAGCTGCAGATGCAGGGGTGAGAGAAATGGTCTGTAATTCCGGTGTGGAAAGATCTTGCCAGGTTTAGGAACGGAATGATAAGCCTTTTTATGTGGGGGGCACTGTGCCCTCCATAGCCCCTTTTGAACAAGTAACGGGAACTTGGGAATCTCCGGTAAGGAGATTCATTTTTATGGATTTTGTCATTTCCGGGGGCGTCTTAGGGCAGAGCTGAAAAGCAGAGTCCTTCCCCTTTGCGCAAAAATGGAAAGTTGTATGGAATTCTGCGCTCCTAAAAAGAACGACACGGGGTTTCCTTTTCAGCACAAAAGAGTGGGAACGGCGTGTAAGTGCCCCGAGGAGATATCTGCCAGGTTTTACAGCTCTTAGCAAACTTTTCTGTCGTGAGTTTATGCCTCTATCTAGAGAGGTTTGTGGGGGATGGCTTTTTCCAGAAACTACGCACCTTGCCCAACCCCCAGTAAGGGGGGCCCCAGATTTTAACGAGGGACAACTGTTCAGACGTCCGTGCCCTTTAGCCGCGCTGATTGGCCGGGTTTTTTTGTACGATCAAGGTTACAAGGGGCGCGTTTCAATGCTTAAGGCTTCCCTTGCTCTGACGCTTGGATTCATCAGACCCCCATTTTACTGGGTCGAGGGTAGCCCGCATTTTTTGGAAATGGTGCTGCTGCAGGGAAATTTCGTGAGGAAGGAAACAGATTAAAACACACGGAAATCTTTAACAGCCTTGCAATATGATTTATCTAAAAAGATTCCAGCGCTTTTTAAGCCCATCTGCACCCCATTGATGGAATCCCCTTCACCCCCTCCAAAATTATGGAAAATGGTCGCTTCCATGAAGTCTTCCTGACTCCAAGGAATTTAACTGGAATCAGGGAACTATTAAGTCTTTTTTTTGGGAATGCCCATTTTAAATTTTGGAAATGTGGGGGAGTGTCAGTTCAGTAAAACTGCATTGCTCTTAAGAAAAGGACCCCAAAGGGCCCCCCGAGGGGCACAAAGGTCCCCCCGAGGTGACCCGCCCTTTGAAATCCCCCAAAGAGTAGAAAGGGTGGAACTGCCAATAGATTTTCAAATCATTATGTTGGTTTATTGGGGGAAGGGAGAGGGAGAACAGGTAAGGTCGTTCAAGCCTATTCACAGCCTCACCGCAGTGTTGTCTGCAGGGGATGGCCGGGAAAGGGAAAATCATGAGTACCTTTACTGCACCCCTCATGAGGCCATTGTCAAAGGTTTTCCAAATGGGCTGAATTTGAAATCCTCTCAGGAAAGGGAGTTTTCCGGTCAAAATTTCCTTGTAGCATACACAAACTGGGCCCAGAAACTATCAGATTTTGCATTCCCCCTTTTGCATAAATCCTTGACATTTCCCTTTGGTTTAGGGACCCATTTTAGATTTTTTTCTTCATAAGGGTTTGGCAGCCCCTGTGGTAAAGGGTTTTGCCCACCCTTTAGGTGCCCTTTTTCCCAGGATCCGGGGTCCCTTTTTTAATGGTTTTTTCCCTTTGGGGAACAGTTTCCACAGGTTCCTTGGACAGGTTAGGATTTTTTTGCCTAGGAAAGGAGGGCCTGACCCTTGTTTCAGGGGCATTCGTCTAGCAGCGGGGGCCCCGTGGATTTTTTGCAGCGGGTCTTTGGGACGGGTTAGGTTTCCCTTTTCCCGGGGAAAAGGGGCGGCTGAGCCTTATTTTCAGGAGCATTCTCCCTAGCAGAGAGCCCCGTGGAGGGGTGGCAGCTGGAGGTTCACCGTTGGGGCCTTTGGACCCTTCCGGGGGGCTCCAAAGACCTTACTTGGGAGGAGGAGTTCCTCAAAGCCCCCTCACTCCTACCCGTTTCGGGTGGAACAACTCACCAGAGGCAGGTCAGCAATTTTGGGACTGGGTTAGGGGAAGTGGCGGGGGTGTGCTGTAAGAAGCTTGGAGGGAAGGGGTTGGGGGGAAGGGAGGAGGGGCTAAAACCCGAAGAAAAGGCCCTCCCGGGCTGGCAAACGCATAGGGGCACGTGTTTTCCCTTGGAAAACTAATTTTCCCTTTTCCTTTTCCCAAATCCTTTCAAATTTGTACCTTTTACTTTGCTTGAAGAAGTCAGGGCCCTTTTGCGTGGTAAAAAAGGCAATTGGACCTGGACATTTGCATCTCTGATGCCCCTTTTGTACCACATTAACACATATCTTGGTTAAATTTTCTTTAAAAGGGCAAGATTTGGGCCCAGCCCATAACCTGGCAGGGAAGACCGCATGGGGGGCACATAGGCTTCCCTTTGGGGTGGTACCATCAACTAACTGATCAAAAAGGACTAATGTTTTAAAAGTTAAAAAGAAGAGCGGGCGACTGTCCAAACCCACAATTTCTTCCAAAAAATTTTACTGCCACTACATTTTAAAATTTTCAATTCCCCTAAAAAGTTTCCCTTTAGAAACCTATAGGGCTCGGGAAAAGACAATTCCTTTCATATTGAGGTTTTTTTGAGGAGGCATGAAACTGAGCCCCCGGAATGTACATATTTCAGCAGACGGTCACTTTGTCGGGGACGAAACCTCAACTACGGCTACCATTCGCGGGGGTGAACGAGGATCCGTTGAATATCAACTATTTTCCGATGAACCCCAAAAAATGTCAAAAACCAGATTTAAACCCTCAATGGGCTCACTACCCGGTATTACTATTTTGAAAGCTTATATACCCGGGAAACTCCTTAGGGGTTGAGGAGGATTTTCCCCCTTTTACCGGTTTTGGGGGCCCGGGGCCATACGATTCCCATTCTTGCCCTTTGGGAAATGAAAAGGGTTTCCCGAGGACAAAAGTGTATTTTTCGAGAGAATGGCGAGGGATTTGGGAGGTCGTCAGGGGGAGAGCGATCTTTTTAAATTTTTAGTACTCAACAAATTTGAACTTTATTTCCCACCCCCCACCCCCCATGGGCCAAAGAGGGGAAACTAAGTTTGGGTTTAAAATCTCCAACGCCACAGGGGAAGGGAAAAACGCAGCCACATACAGTACTGAGGGATCGCGGGACCTATGCGCTACCCATGAATAGGCCTGCTTGACCTAGCCATATTTGACCAGCGTGATTGGGGCGGGCCGATCAAGCCACCCCTCTAACCAGAAAAAAGGACAAAAAGGGTTGTTGCAGCGCAGGGCGCAGGGCAGCATCGCCAACCCCCGGACTCCGTTCCTGGGAATCGGGAGCCACGCACGGAAACACCGTGGGAGAGTTCCCTTTTGTCCAAAAGGAAGAACCAGGGGTGGGTAAACCCTCCCCTTCATAGGCTTGGGCACCAGGAAGCCATTTTTTCTGTCCCCCATGGTGACCCCGAGGGGTCATAGATTCTACATTTAAAGAAGGAAAGGTACATATACTTTGTCAGTACCCAAAAAGTCCCAACCTGCAGGGAGATTTTAATTTGAGTGCCCTGACGATATGATACTCCTTTCCCCCCTGCATCAATCTATAAACTCTGAAAATTTTTAAGTTTAAAGAAATTTCTTGACATTTCTTTTATGAAGCCTTTTTCACTAAGCAAAGGATGGAATTTTTTCTCTCTAATTTCTAAAAGTAAACCCAAAGGGGCGAATGGCATTTATAGTTTTATTTGATGTATGCAAAAATGACCTTTGGGCGGAGTGGACGGCGCAAACAGTGGTCGTTCGCACTGCTTGTAAAAAAAGATTTTTTTTTTGGGGGGAAAAATCAGAATTGTGAAGAGTTCTGGGGGATATCTTTCCTGATTTTACTAAAACTAGATAAAATGATGATCAGTTTTGTTGATAGCTTTTTCAGTTTATATATTTTTAAACTCTTGGGCAAGAAAACTTCGTGTTATCTTTTTTTTTTGAGTATAAGACCGGCACTACCTGGGCGGTCTGCACTTTTGGTGGGAGGAGTTTTGGGGTCCTCCGGCTTTCTTACCCTTTTGGAGGGACGGGGACGAAACCTCTTGTTGTCGTTTTTCATTCGCTTCGGGTCCTTGATTGCCAACGACCGTGGGTCTTGTGGTGGTGGGGGGGGTAGTAGAGGGGCCCCGCTCCTTTTCCCCGGAACCCAGCCTCAAAAATGTTTGGGGGGGCGGGGTTGGGGCCGGGCGAGGGGGGGGGGGGGCGGGAGCGAGGTCGGGGGGGCGGCTAGGAGCAGGTGAAGAGGAAAGGGGAGGGGGTATCGCGGGGCTAGGGTGGGGGGGGGGGTGCTCGAGGGGGGGGGGCCAGGGATAGAGTGTATGGGGGAATGTTTTTGATTTTGAGGGTGGAGGGATAAGACGTTTCCAGGGGGGGGGATGCGAAAAAGGGGAAAGGGGGGTAGGAGGGTGGGCGGGACGGGGGAGGAGGTGAGAACGGGGGGTTTGGGGGGGGGAGAATTGTGAGAGTGATGTTCCTTCCGCATTCCGTTCGAGTAGACATCAGTCTTGCCAAGCAATTTTCTGTTGGTAGACGTTTTTTTAGAACATTCCAATCAGCAAGCCTATCGTTTTGATGATATTTGATTTATCATGGGGGTTTGTTGTTTTTCGGGGCCTTTATGTTTACAAAAGGTGTTTTTTTTGGGATGGGCCAATCGTAGTGGGAAGTTTGTTTTTTCGTACGAACACTAAATTTGTTTTTGTTCAAACACGATCAGTCACTATATGCACGCGACCTTTCACCCTTTAAAAAGTCACGTGGCATTCCTTGGGCGAGCCGAAAGATAAAATGATGTTATGAGCCCCATAATTTCCTCAGGGGTGTACAATTCTTATTGGCCGCACAAAACCATTTGCCCCCCTCTTTGGCGATAAAGCAAAGG
>NW_023665319.1:0-2500 GCF_015228065.2 Penaeus monodon | reverse complement strand
TGCTGTGGAAAAGCGTCCTGATGAATTTTAAAACACCATCCTCCTCGCCTCATGGGTATTACCTTTTCGTAGAGAATAGTCCGGCTATGTAATTAGGCGCTAAATATCAGCCACGTGCCTCGGCGCTTTTATTCCTTATATTTTTCCCGTTTATCTGTGTCAACACAAAGTGGCGACGCTTGGCTTTGGGTGGGTATGCATCCGCCAGTATCCAGTAATGAGGTAAATCAACATCACCATTCAACAGCGCCTGAGAGAGAACTGGTGCGGCAGCATTCTCCTGATTTATCCCAGACTAGAGCCGTGCCTCCTCTTCGCCACCGCTAAACAGCTCAGTAAACCATGCGTAGAACCACCGAAAAGTCAATGGGCAACCTGACTACCTTCCCCGAGTCGAAGGTGGCCAGCCAGGGGGCTTCCCCGGTGCTCCCTCGGGTAGCTAGCTCGAACTCTTCTCTCCAGAGTGAAAAGGGACCCTTGGCCCAGGGTATCGTGCCCTCTTCCCGGGGGTAACGGGGTCTCCGCTCAGGGCAACGGACCCCACGGCAGCGCGGGTCAATGCTCCCCTTGACAGCCGTGGTCAAGGCTGCCCCTCCGCCCAGGGTACAGGGTTATTTAACAACCCTGAAATCCTTCTAAACATAGCAATGAAAACAGTGCATTCATTGATAACAGCGATTACAAAAAAAAAAGCAGTGCATCAAATGGGCAACATAACAATAGTGCTGAACACCATCCTTGCTTATCGCACAAAGAGAGCATGGGCAAGAAGGGTTTTGTGCGGCCATATAAAGAAGTTGTACAGCCCTGAGGAAATTAATGAGGCTCATAACATCATTTTATACTTATCGGACTCTAGCATACCAAGGAACATGCCACGTGACATTTAAAGGATGATAATGGTCAGCGTGCATATAGTGACTGATCAGTGTTTGAACAATAAACAAATTAGTGTTCGTAACGATAAAAACAAACATTCCAAAATACAGATGGTCATCACCAAAAAAATCCACACCTTTGTCAAGTCATCAAGGCACCCAGACAAACAACGAACCACCCATGATCAATCAAAATATCATCGAAAACAAGATAGGCTTGCTGATTGGAATGTTCTAGGAAAAACAGTCTACCAACAGCAAATGCTTGGCCAAGACGTGATGTCTACTCAGAAGCAGGAATGCGGAGAGGAAACATCACTCTCAGCAGATTCATCCCCTCCCTCCAAACCCCGTTCTCACACTCCTCCTCGTCCACGACCAGTCCTCCTACCAAAACCCCTTCCCTTTCGCATCCCCCCCCCCTGGGAGAACGTCTTTTGCCTCCACCTGCAAAAAACAAGAAACATTCCCCCCATACAACTCTATGCTGTGCCCACCACCCCTGCGAGCACCCACCCCCACCTAGCCCCGCGATACCCCCTCCCTTCCTCTTCACCTGCTCCTAGCCAGCCGACCCACGACCTCGCTGCGACCCCCCCCCCCTCGCCCGGCACCACGCAAGCGCCTCCCAACAATGTTGAGCATCGGTTCCTGGGAGAAGGAGCGAGGCCCCTCTACTACCCCCTCACCACCACAAGATCCCACGGTCGTTGTCAACATCACAGGACAACCGGAAGCGCAATGAACAAACGAGCAAGACAAGGAAGGTTTCGTCACCGTCACCTCCAGAAAAGGGTGAAGAAAAGCACGAGAGGAGCCCCAAACATCCATACCACCACAAGGTGCAGACCGTCCCCAGGTAGTGCCAGGTACTTATACATCAAAAGAGGAAGATAACACAGAAGGCTTTCTTGCCCAAGAGTTTGAAAATATATCAACTGCAAAAGCATATCAGACGAACATGATACATCAATTTTATGCTAGTTTTAGTAACAATCAGAGGCAAAGATATACACCCAGAACTCTTCACAAATTCTGATGTTTTCCCCCCCAAAAATAAAATCATTTTTGAACAAAAGCAAGTGCGAAAACGACCAGCTTGTTTGACGCCGTCACACAGTCAGCAAGACCAAAGGTCACATTATGCTATACAATCAAAATAGAACATATCAATGCGCATTCGCTCCTTGGTTACGTTGAAGAAATTAGAGAGAGAGAAATATCGACATCCTTTGCATTAGTGAAAATGGCTTATGAAGAAATGTCAAGTAATTTCATTAACATTCAAAATTTCAGAGTTTATAGATGTGATGCAGGGCGAGGAAAGGAGTATGCATATACGTCAGGGCACTCTTAAATTAAATGAAATCTCCACTGCAGCTGTATAGGACATTTGGGTAACTGTACAAAGTAGTATGTAGCCTTCCTTCATTAATTGCTATAGAACCTCTATGAGGGGCAACCCTCCTGTGCGGTTCACCAGGTGAGGGAGAATCCCAGGTTTCGGCATGTTTCCAACAGGATGGATGGCTCACCCGCCCAGCGCAACAAGGCCTATGACGAGGGGGAAAGGTTGGGTACCACTCCGTAGCCATGGTCCCGCGACTCTCCCACGTGGTGCG
>NW_023665316.1:0-12957 GCF_015228065.2 Penaeus monodon | reverse complement strand
GTGAGAAAAGCGAGCGACGTTTTATCCTTTAAGATCCTCCGGTGGTCACCAGTATAGAAATGGATGTTCCCCATCTTCTATTTGGGGTTTACTGTATCTTTTTCTTTGGGGAAATTGTTGTGGGTGGAGTGCCCCACGGTGGGGTGGGGCGAAGTGAAGTCGGAGATCAACGGGGGGACCGGCAGCCCCCCGTCGGCTAAGATGGGCAGTCCTTGGGGTGCTGCTGTTTTGTCTAGTTTGTTGGAGGTTTTGGGGGAAGCTTATCTCGTTTTTCGGTCTGGGGGCTAAATACACTAGCGTGTGTAAGGCGAGGGAACGGGGGGAAAGCCCGCGCCAATGAGGCGGACATGGTGTGGACCTGTGTGCCCCAACCTGGGTAACTATGCGAACCCCGGGTTTGCGGGGTCGTGTGCTAAAGGCATCTGAGGAAAACTGTTAGGGGAACTAGAGGATTTTAAAAGGGGGCGTAAAAACGTTTTAGGAAGAAAATTGATGGTTTGGAAAGTCGAACCAGTTTCTTTTTAATTTTAACACTTTAGCCCCTTCCAAAAATCGGTTAAGTTAGCATGGTTTTCACCTCAATTTTAAACCCCATTGTGCCAACCCTATGCGGTGCTTCCACCCCAAAGTATGGGCATGGAGCAACTTTTGCCGTTTTAAAGAAAAATGGAAAACCAAGAGTATGTGTAAAGTGGGGTACAACAGGTCATCAAGGGAGATGACAACTGTCCCAGGCCAATATGCTGTTCCCCACTGCAAAAAGAAGCTCATGAAGCTTTTTAAAAGCAAGAAAAGGTACAAATTTGAAAAGGAAGTATTGGTAATAAGGAGCAAGGAGAAATTTTAGTTTTCAGAGGCAAAGCGAAGTCCCCGTGTGCTTTTTGCACAGCAGGTAGGTCCTTTGCTTGGGTTCTAGCCATCCTCTTCCCCCCAAACCCTTGCCCCCCCAATGTTTCTTACACCACACACTCTGCCATTTCCTCTAAACCGAACCCCAAATTGCTGACAAAGCCTCGGGTGAGTTTTTTCCACCAAAAAGGAGTAGGAGTGATGAGTCATTGAGGAGACTCCTCCTCCCAAAAGTAAGGTCTTTGGACCCATGGGCAAGGCTCCAGAGCCCAAACCCGTGACAGCTCCAGCTGCCACCACATCCACGGGAGCCTCCGCTGCAAGGCAGAAGCCCCTGAAGAAAAGGCTCAGGCACGCCCTTTGCCCAGGAAAAGGAATCCGAACCTGTCCAAAAGCTCCGCGCCAAACATCCAAGGGGCCCTCTGCGCTAGACAAAATCCCCCGAAGAAAGCCTCAGGCCGCCCTTTGGCCTAGGTAAAGAAATCCTGAACCTGTCCAAGGGAAACCGGGGAAAAAAGTTCCACAGGTCAACAAATTTTAAAAAAGGTTCCCAGGACCCGGGGAAAGGGACAGCCAAAAAGGTGTGAGGCAAACCTTGACCCAGGTTGCCAAAACCTTTATGAAGAAAAATATAAATAATGGATACCCAACCCAATGGAAAAACTTCAGGGAATTCATGCAAAAGGGAAGAACTGCAACATTGAAGCTTCATGAAACCCAGTTTGGTATCCCTACAAGAGATTATGCCCAAAGGAAAATCATCCCTTTTTCCTGAGAGGTTTTCCAAGTTCAACCCCATTATGGAACTTTGACAATGGCCCTCATGGAGGAGTAACTGAATGGTACGTCAAGATATCCCTTCCAGGCCATCCACCTGCAGACAACACTGAGTTGAAGGGGGAGAATAGGCTTGACAGACCTTACATGTTGCACCCATCTACCTTTCCACATAATCAAACATTAATGATTGGGAAGTTTACTTGGGCAGTTGCCACTCCATTTTACTCTGGGAGATTTAAATGGTCGGCATCACCTCTGGGGAGACACTTTGTGCAACCCTCGGGAAGGGCCTTGGAATCCTTTTTCTTAAGAGTAGATGCAGTTTACTGAACGACTCTCCCACACATTTTCCAAATTCAAACTGGGACTTTCCCCAAATATAGACCTTCAAAGGTCCCCTGATTCACAGTTGAACTTCATTGGCAGGTCATGGAAGATTGCATGGGTGACCATTTTTCCAATACTTTTGGAGGAGGTGAATGGTATTCCACCCAATGGATGAGAGAGGCGACTTGAACAGGGGGGGGGACGGAATCTTTTTAGATCAACTGCAGTATTACAAGGATCTGTAAATGATTTCCACGATTCAAGATGCTGTTAATACCCCACATCACAAATTTTCACCTTGCAGCAGAAGCATCCTTTCCAAAAGTAGCGGCCATTACGTCGACTTCCAGCCCCATGGTGGTTGATGAGTGCCAAAAAGCGTCAGAAAAAGAAAAGCTGCTTAAAGCAAATAAAACGACGCCCCGCTTGCAACCTGATCAATTACAAAAAGCCCCGAGCCAAGGCCAGGCACGTGCTAAAGGAACTAGAACGACGGTCGTGGAGACAGTATGTCTCCTCGATTAACTCGGGGGTCCCTTAGCATTAGGGGAAAAGGTGCATAAGATCGCGGGAAAAGAGCATACCATGTCACAACCTGCTCTGAAAAAGAGGCAAAACATCACAGATAAAAAAGATTTTTGCAAATGAGTAGCTAAATCCATGGCAGAGATCCCCTTGGAGCACTTCACTGCTCGTTTTCCCCATTTTTTTGGGAAAGAACAAGAACAACACCAGGTCTTTTCTTCAGTAGGACTGCAGCAGAACTTCAAAATTACGTGCTTTGCAGCCTGCCCCTAAGACTGCCCAAGGAAGTGAGAATTCCATACCAAATGATATCTCACTTCCAGAGAGCTCCAGAAGTTCCCCGTTAGACCCATTTTAATAGGATTATAAGAGGGCACATTGCCATCCCATCGAGGAAGCTATAATCATTTTGTCCTAAACTTGGCAAAGAGCTTCCGTACCAGGAAATTACAGATCAGTTTTCCTCACCAGCTGCATTGCAAGCTGTGGAGAAAATGGTCAACTTCAGGGGGACATGGCTGTGGAAAAAAAAAAACATGTTTAAACCCCTATATATGGGTTTAGAAAAAATTTAAGATAACCCCAGATGCATTTGAGGATGGAAACGCTATACGGAATTTCTTCGCACAGCGAGTCACATGATAGCAGTTTTTTTGACCTTTAAAAGGCTTATGATATACTGGAAGATGGATACTCCGAAGGTTTTTTTTTACATTTGGTTTAGAGGGCAACCTACTTTTATAAAAAAGCTTCCTTGTGAAGGAAGTTTTTGAGTTGGGTGGGAAAAAGTTTCTTAACCTGGAAGATCAGCTGGAAGGGGGCCCCCAAGGGAGGTTTTTAAGTGTGACCCTGTTTGCCCTTGCTATAAAGACATTGAAAGGGTTCCAAGGCGTCTCATTAATTGTAGTGGATGACTTTACATGTTGCCCCCAGGAGGAAGCTTACAGGATGTGCAAGGACCCCAGCAGACTGCAAAAATCAGGTTTTAAAATGGGAACATATGGGTTCAAATTTTCTCAAAGCAAGACCATGGCATAATTTCCACAAACGAGGAAAGTTCCATCCTTCCCTTATTTAGGAGCAAACCACTGCAATTTGCCAAAAGGTGAAGTACTTGGGGCAATTTTTGAAAAAAAGACTTTTTTTTTCATGGGTGCCCCACATCAAAAAAGTTTAAAAATGAAGGTACAAAAACACTTAGTATTTTTCGGTTCTTTAAAATTTATCTTGGGGTGCAGACCGCACAAACCCTTTACGCTTTACCAGCGCTATTTTTAGTAAGCTTTGGGCTATAATGTAAAGCTTTTTCATCTGCAACTCCCACTGTTTTTCCGGATGTGGGTCGGTTCATAAAGAAGCCTCAGAATCTTATGGGGCTTTTAGGTCTTCACCCGTGGAGTCCCGTATGCTGAGAGTGGAAACCACCCCTTTTATTACACCGGGGACTACATGAACCTGATTTACTACACGAGACTACAAAAGGGTTCGGGATCTACACCCGATTGGTTTCAACCCCCCTTTAGGATAGCCGATCCTATGGTAGGAGAATGAGGAATCTTGTAGAATTAATTTAAGTCTCTTAAGGTTTGGGTTGGAAATTCCCCAAATTCCCCCCCGGAAATCAATCGAGGGATTGGTCAGAATTGGGAAAGGGGAGAGATCTGAAACGAAGTCAGAGAGAGATTTTTTCAGACGCAATATATAAGATGGTTTGAAATTTAAAAAGGTGTTGGTTTGCAGCAGTGAGCAGAAGGGAAGACGCATCTGGCAGTCTTTTCTAGCAGCCCCTCGATCTTCACTGGAGAGTTTCATGCCATCCTCGCATAGAAGAGACTAGAGATCTTTTGAACCATTCTATTGTGTGTATTGTGACTTGGTAGTGCCTTGAAAGCAATCAAAAGCTTAAACTCATCACATCCAATAGTGAGGGAGGTTCAAGATTGGCTTTTCACTGTGTAACACGTAAAAAGATAACTCTGTGTGGGTGCCACGCAGTTAGTGTCAGGGGGAAGAAGCTGATCAGAAGGCCAAGGAGCCCTTTTGATGCTGTTTCCTCTCCCCCCCAAAACCCACCTGAAATCCAGCATCAGGAGTGTTCTTCCGGGTAAATGGAAAGGAACAATGGAGGCATTCTCCAGAAATAAACGCGAGAGATTAAGATTTACCTTGGGAGTTGGGGACTAGTCCATCCCAACCGAAAAGTGGAAGTTTCATTAACAAGGCTAAAAATCGGGCCCCCAAGACTACTCATGGGCCCCATGATTTCCCTTAAAATCAAGCACTTTGTGAGGGATGCCCAAAAGCCTTAACACGCACATGTAGTGGAAAGATGTGCAAAAAAATTTCAGACCAAAGAAGTTGTATTTTTCTCCCCCCCCATACACTGAAAAATGTATTGGGGGGGGATTGGACAAGAGGGTCTTATTAGTTTCCATATGGAGACTAATATTTTTAAAAAATTTAATTATACATAATATTTATGCAATAATTTTATACACTTAAGAGTATAATATTTATGCCTTGATTTTTAATTTGTTTATGGGTTTTTTATAAGATATCTATTGATAATTTTTAAAGTTTTAATCATTTTAAATTCCTATTTAAAAAGGTATTCGCCCTAATGACCTTACTGTTGACGCGGCAGATAATTTTTAAAAAATCAATCAATCCTTGCTCTGAAGCTTTTTGGCATTCATCAGACCACCATGATACCCGAGGCGACAGTACTGGGCCCGCTGCTTTTGGGATAAATACGCTGCAAAGAATTTCTGATGTAAGGATTAACAGCTCTTTAAAAAACACCCCAAACCCTTCACGTTTCCCCCAAATTGCAGTTGATCTAGAACGAATCCAGGCTGCATGTTCAAGCCCATCTCGCACTCATTTGCGGAATCCCTTCACCCCTTTAAAATTATTGGAGGTGGACCCTAAAGTAAATAATTCCGACCTGCAAAGTCTTCCCCAGGGTGATGCCGCCCATTTTGAAATTTTTCAAGAATAGAATGGATGGGGCAATTGTCCTAGTGATCTTCCAAATTAGGTGAATGGGGAAAGGGGAATATCAGATGTCCCATTATGCTACTCCTCCATGAAGTCTATATCAAAGGGCCCAAAGGGGTTTGAACTTGGAATCCTTCAAGGAAAGCAGGAAATTTTCCCAAGTCATAATCTCCTATGATGCACAAACCAGTTGCAAAATTTATTGAATGCAGTTCCTCCCTTTTTGCATGAAATTTTTGACAAATCCATTGGTTTGAGGTACCCAAATTCTATGCGACAAACACCTTTTTTCATAAGATTTTTGGTAGAACCTGGTTTAAGCCCTGCTTCACGCCTTTGGGCTGTGGGTTGTGATAATAAAGTAGTTGTGATATTATGTGAGTTTTGTGAGCCCATATACAGGATATATGACAAATACGTACCATATTGTGATAATTATATGATTATATTATATAATACCCCTTTTTGTGTGATATTTTACCCCAGTGAAATATAGAAGATTTGTTTAGTTTTTAAATTTATGTGTAGCATATCGCCTATGTAAAAAAGTGAGATTCTCTGTACAATTTATAGGTACAATATTTTATTTTTTGTCTGTAGTCACACTTGGCAGTAGCGCTCTCGGGCAGAGCTGACGCTGGCGCACGGGACTGGAAAAGCTCCTTTTATTTTTTCAAGCTGATCACAATGAACCCACTTTAATTTTAATTGGTGTGTTTTTTCTCCCTCAAGCATCATAGAAAACACCAAACAAAAGGTATACGAACACAACACAGGAGTATACAAACAGGCTATCCCCTTTCCAAACATCATCATTTTAAGGGCGTTACCTGTGAAACTAGTTTTCTACAAGCTTTCCCTTTTGGGAAAGGGACAGGATTTCTTTGCCTGGGCAATGGACGGATCTAACCTTTGATTTTAGGATTGATTTATTTTTTTAAAATTATTAGTCACGTCAAAGCAAAGGGCATTAGGGCGAACACCTTGTAGTAGAAATATTAAAATATTTAAAAAATTTAAAAATCTGTCAAAAAATACCTTACAAAAACAATAAATAGATTAAAAATCAAAGCAAAAATATATGCTCTAAGGTATAAAAACTTGCATATATATTATGCTAATTAAATTTTTTTGAAAAATTACCCTCCAAAGGGGAAACAATAAGATTTTCTATGCACAATTCTACCCCAATACTTTTTCATGTATATGGAGGAGATAAGTAATACGTCATTGGTTGAGAATGTTCCCACATCTTTCCTTTACATGTGCGCCGTTATTGGCACTTAGCACCCCTCACAAAGGCTTCATTTTTAGCCATCATCGGTCCATGAGTCAGTTTGTGTGCCGTTTCTTAGTCTTGTTAATAAAACTTCTGAGATGGATGCGGGCACCCAATCCCAAAGGTCATTTTTAATCTCTTGTATTTGTTTCTAGAGGTATCCCTCCATTGTTCCCCCCCTATCACGAAGACAACCCCTTAGCGGGGTTTTTCAGATCAATTTTTGGGAGAGGAAAAGAGCATCAAAAGGCGAGGGGCTTCTGCCTTGGCCTTTGATCAGCTCCAAATTTCCCATGAACCAACTGTGCTGGCCCCCAACATAGAGTTATCTTTTTACGTGTTGACATCAGTGCAAGTCAATTTTGAATCCCCTCACTACTGAAAAAATGAGTTTAAGCTTTTGATTGTTTTGAAGGCACTACGAGATCACAATATATTTAAAAAGAATGGTTATAAAATCTCTAGTATCTTAACTGCTGCAAGGTGACATGTAACTTCCCGTGAAAATCAAGGGTGCTAGAGAAAGACTGCCCGATGCAGTCTTCCTTCTGCTCACGCTGCAAAGCCCCCACCATTTTTAGACTTTGAACCATTAAATATTGCATTGATCCTGGTACTTAGAAAGTGCTGGGCAAAAACTCTCTGATTTTGCTTTAGTCTCTCCCCCTTTCCCAAATTTTGACCCAAAACCCGTTTACTTGATTGTCCCAAGGGGGGGAAATTGGGGAAATTTCCCAAAGTACAACCTAAAAAGATTTTAAAATTAGATTTCCACAAGATTCCTCATTCCCTACCCAAAGGGTCGGCTATCCTCAAAGGGGTTGAAAAACCCAAATTTGGGGTAGGGATCCGAAATCCTCGAGTCCGTGTAGTAAAAACAGGTTCATGTAGTCCCGGTGTAATGAAAGAGGTGGTTTTTTCCCCTCTAGATACAGAGACCCACAGGGGGGGACAGAAAATCCCCAAAACAAATTCTGAGACCTTTTTTATGAACGAGTTTAACATCCCGAGAAAAAGTGGGGTTGCAGATGAATAAGTTTACATCCCTAGCAAGCTTATACGAAAAGTGCTGGTTTTAAGCCATAGAAACGTGTGCGGCTGCACCCCAAGATAGATGTGAAAGAAACTGAAAAATAGTAAATATTTTATAGCCTTTCACTTTAACTGTTTGAGTAAGGACCAGTAAACTTGAGTAAAAAATAAGACCCGTTTCTTCACCTTTTGGATTTAAATTTCATTTGGGTTTGCTCCTAAATAGAGAGAAGGATGGAAATTCCATTTGGGAATAGCCAGGTCTGCTTGGGAAAAATTTGAACCCCGGTATGTTTCCCCTGTACAAAACCTGATTTATTGCAGTCTGCAGTGTCCTTGCACATCCTGTAAGCTTCCTTCTGAGCGTACAGTGGAAGTCACCCACTACAATTACATGAGACAGCACTTAAAAACACCTTTAAAGTCTTTTATAGCAAAGAAAAAAGGGTCACACTTAAGACACTCTTGTGGGCCCCCTTCCAGCTGATCTTCCGGGTTAGAAAACGGGTTCCCACCTGAACTCTAAACTTCCTTTTTAAAAGGGGAAAGCTTTTGTAGGGAGGTAGGTAATGCTCCTCTAAACCAATTTTCATACACCTTCATGAGTATCCCAGCTTCCAATAGTATCATAATTTTTTTTCAAGGCAAAAAAAGACTGCTATATGTGACGTCGTCTCCGAAGGGGGGAATTTTTGTAAAGATTTTCCACCCCCCAAAAAGGCATTGTGGTCGACTAAATTTTTCTAAAGCCATATTGATATGGGGTAAAACACGTTTTCCTTTTTTCTAGCAGCCATGTAACCTGAAGTTGCCCTTTTTCTCCATCAGCTTGCAGATGCAGTGGTGAGAGAAATCGGCTTAATTTCCGGTGTGGAAGATCTTTGCCGGGTTTTAAAAAGGGAAATGTTTATGGCCTTTTTTCCATGGGAGGGCAGTGCCCTCCCTATAGATCCTATGAATAGGTAAAAGGAACTTGGGGGAGCCCTTTGGTAAGTGAGATATCATTGGTATGGAATATCGTCATTTTCCTAGGGCAGTCTTATGGCAGAGCTGCAAAGCAGAGGTCCATTCCTTGTGCAAAAATGGCAAGTTTTTGGAAGTTCTACTGCAGTCCTATGAAGGCAAATGGTGTTGTTCCTGTAAAACCCCGAAGAGTGGAGAATCGAGCAGGTAAGATCCCCTCCAAGGAGATCTCTGCGGGGATTTAGTAGCTCTTTTGAAAACTTTTTTTTGTCGGGTTTTGATTATGCCATCTATTTTCAGAGCGGGTTTGTGTTTTTTCCCATGATCTTATGAATCTTTTTCCGTCCCCATGTTAAGGTGGTCCCAGAGTTAATAGGAGTCTATGTTTTTACGACGCCGTCTAGCCCCCTTTTAGAGCCCCCGGGCTTTGGCTCGGGCCCTTTTTGTAATGGATAAAGGTTACAATGCTGGGGATTGTTTCAACTGCCTTAATGCAGTTTTTCTTGGGTTGACAGTTGTTGGCTTTCATCGACCCCCCTGGTATCAGAGCGACGGTATGCCTGCTTTTTTGGGAATGGATGCCCCTGCGTAAGGTGAATTGTGATGTGAAGTGATTAACACATCTTGAACACATTGGAAATCATCACAGACCCTTGCAATATGCAGTTGATCTAAAAGATTCCGTCCAATGTTCAAGTCGCCATCTCTTTCCCGTAAGTCTTCCCTGACCTGCCAAGTGAAGTTCAACTGTGAACAGGTGAGCCTATGAGGTTTTATTTGGAGAAGTTTTCCCGTTTTTAATTTGGGAAAAGGTGGGGTGTCACTGTTTAGTAAAACTGCATTTCTATAAGAACTAGGGGCTCCCAAGGTCTTCCTCGAGGGTGCAAAAGTGTCTCCCCAGAGGTGTGCCGGCCATTGAATCTCCCCAAAAGTAGAAATGGATGGGCAATTTTTCAAGAGATTTTCCAAAAATTTTTGTTAGATTATGTGGAGGAAGGGGAGATGGATGCAACAGGTGTAAGGTCGTGTTAACCCATTTTCACAGCTTCCCCGTAGTGTGGTCTGCAGGGGGGGAGGTCTGGAAGGGAATATCCTGAGTACCATTACTGCTGCTCCCCCATGGGGGTCCTTGCAAAGGCCCCACAAGGGCTTAAACTTGGAATCCTTGGGGAAAATGGGAACACATAGGATTACATAAAGCTATCAAATGTTGCAGTTCTTCCCATTTTGCATGGATTCCTAACTTTCCCAAATTGGATTGGGGTTTATCCAGTTCTTCAGATTTTTTATAAGGTTTTTGGCAGCACTGTGGCAAGGTTACCCCCCCCCTTTTTTTAGGCGCCCTTTCCAGGATCCTGGGGGTAGTTTTTAAAGGGGTTTTTTATCGTGGAATGTTTCCACGGGTTCCTTAGGACAGGTCAAGATTTCTTTCCCCGGGGCAAAGGACAAGACCCTGATCCTTTGCTTAGGGACTTTGCAGCAGCAGAGGCCCCTGTGGATGATGTGGCAGTGGACTGTCACCATGAGGCCTTGGACCCTTTGATGATGCTTAAAAGACCTTACTTTGGGGAGGAGTCTCCTCAATAGACCCTCACCCTTTTCCTTTTTGGTGGAACAATTCACCAGAAACTTTTTCATTATTAAGGACTGAAGCCCAAATTTGAGTCAAATGTGTAGTGTAAAAAGTTTTGGAGGGTAAGGGGGCAGGGAAGGAGGATGTTCAGAACCAAGGAAAAAAACTTTCCCCTCACATCTTCCAATACTTTTTTTTTAAAATTTTTTTCTTTTACAGTGTTTTGAAGACTGACTGACAGTTGTTCCCCTGAGCCCTTTTTGTACCACACTTTACACACATTTTTGGGTTTGTCCATTTTTTTAAAACAGCAAGAGTTGGCTTCTTTTCTTTACACGGGTGGAAAGCATGCATAGGGTTGGGTCTTTATGGCTTTACGTTAAACATGCAACATCATTTAACCCTCCAGTAATAGGGGATACCCCATAGGGATACACACAGGGGGGGTTTCCTGGTCCAAGTGGAGTGAACCCAGGGGTGGGTGCATCATTCCCTCTCATGGGCCTTGGGCACAGGAAGCCATTCTGTCCTGGTAGGGTACCCTAGGGTTGATCACTATCATTGGGACCTCTAGCCCCCCCCCCCCAAGTGGCAAGTTGGTCCCATTAGGGGCTGGGGGTAGTATGGAGTCCTCCCCTTTGACACGGGGCAACAGGTGCTGTTTTATCAACAAAGGGGCGGGAGCCCCAAAGTCAGGGGAGGGGAAAGGGTGGAATTAGGCCCTTTCCCTGCAACTCCACCCTTGTCGAGAAAGTGGTATAAAACTCTCTACCACGTTTCCCCCGGATCGTCAAATATAGTGCCATGGGAAAAATCCTAAATTTTACCATCAGCTAAGGCCATGACACCAGAGGGGGATGTATGCCAAGGTTCAGACCCCCTTTTAAAAATTTTTTTTTTTTTTTTATACTACTGCGGTTCCAAGACAGATGAGTGTTGGGAGCAAGGTGTTGGGAAGAAAAAATGAATGAAGTTAGATTGCAGAACCATACATAAATTTTATTTTCCCAAAAATGTAGCAATGATAAAAAAAGCTTTTTCCATCGTGACCCCTATATAAAAATGTAATTTTAATTATAATAATGTTTTTTTCCATTTGTTAAATGGATTTTTCCTGGTGTGACATGCTGTCTGGCGGGCGGGTCGAACGCAGGTAGCAAGATTGCTAGATGAGGTCGCCCACCACTGCACCACACAAACATTTAGTATTTTTTCAGATTCACAAGTTTTCTTAAAAACCATCAAAATTAAAAAACCTCCTAAAAAATGAATTGTTTGGGGAATGTCACTTTGAAATACTAGTACCCCAGTGAATCTATCAAAACTAATAGGGGTACCAGGCCTTGCGGTATCCAGACAGGTGACAAAAATTTGCAAGCAATGGGATTTGGGCTTAGTTAGTTATGTGGTTCTCAGGTGTTTTGGGTTTTTTATAAAAACAAAAATCCCTCCCCTGCGGCAAAATGAATGGACCAACCTCCAAATCAGAATGAACACAAACCCCCATAGAAATGTTGGATTTTAGAAAACAGAAGTGAAGACGCCATAGAGCTAATGCAATGAAGATATGCCATCCCTTAAAAAAAAAATCTTCCACAATGCCTCCATTGCACCCTGAACCTTTCATATTTTGCTATAACTTCAATAATAGCGATCAAAAAAAAAAAAAAAAAAAAAAAAAAAAAATTCCCGTTTAAAGAATATGGAATTTTAAAAAACATACTAGAGATTTTGAGAATAAGTAAAGAAAATTTTTCTAAAGGAGAAAAAATTTTTAGACCTTGATCTATTGGCACGGGTTTGAAGTCAAAAAATTCAACAAAAGCAAAAAAGACTGAAACAAAACACAGTACTGATTATTACTTTAATATTTTTATACAAACACCCGTGGTCTTGTCTTCTGTGACGGTAAGCCTGAACAGTCTAATGATGATTTAGAATATTTTGGTACTTTGAAATTTGCATGGGCCTTAACGGATTTAAAAAGGGCGGTAGAAAATCGTTGGCCAAGAGATTATATGGGCTTTTAGGGACTTTTTACCTAAGATAGACAATTTGCCACGTCCTTAATAAGGACAAAAAATTGGTGACTCAGAATTGTGAAATCCCCTGGTGATCGTTTTAAATTGCACCCTTTAGTGTTTTTTGATTAATGTTTGTGCCAATGTGGTGTCTCAAGATGCGTGAAGGGAACCCGAGGCGATTTGTACCCCTTTGCATTGCAGCCATGACCCTTCATGTATTTTTACTATCCTCAAAATTTTAAAGCACAGGCATCAGCAAAAGTTTTAGTCATGCAAATCTCTTCTTTTTTCTAGATGTTTTGTCACAAGTTTTAAAAAATCTCGATTGCTGCGGTTTCAAAAGAACTATATAAAGTGCAGTCAAGACTGGAATTTTCCATTTACCCAAGACCAGGAAATTTTCAACAAGGAAGAAAACGGCAATGAAAAAAAAATGAAGAAACTCCATGGCGACAATGTTTAGACAAGACAATATTTTTACAACTTTTTTCAGTGCCTGCCCTTTGAATATTCAAAAGGATAATTCACAGTAAAAGGTAGCCACCCCAAGAACTCACCAAATTAGCAGAGTATTTATTTAGGCCAAATTGCCCCCTAAAAAATAA
>NW_023665315.1:0-12959 GCF_015228065.2 Penaeus monodon | reverse complement strand
TGGAGCCAATTATCTCTTTTGTTGGGAAGTGGCGTTTTGTTTAAATTACGTTTCGGGCACAATTATTTTTTCAGGGGTTTTGAATTAATCAAATCGGTTTTTTTCCCAACATATGTTTTTTTGGGAAATAGTTGTACCTGGGGACTAATTTCGTCGGTTTTTTTTTGTATCCCGGCTTTATATCGTTAGTTAATCAGTCGGAAATCAGTTCTTATACACATGTAAATTTTAAAGAAAAAAAAGAAAAGAAAGAAAGAAAGAAAAAAGAAAAAAATAAAAAAGAAAGAAGAAAAAATATATTACGTAACTCCTGGGGGTATGACGATGGCCGCACAAAAATTGGTGGGGAAGGATTGTCGGGTACTCTCCCACCCTCGGGAAGTTTTGGGGATCAAAGGGCAGGAAATTTAATATATTAAATATAAAATATATATATATTAATATATACATATATATTATAAAATTTTAATATATATACATATTTTAAAATTATAAAATATATATATAGATATAATATAATATTTAATTTTTGGGTGTGTATATATTTTATATATATATATTTATTATATATATAATTAATTATATTATATATACATATGTAAATATAAAATATAATATATATAATTATATAATTTTATTATTATATTTATATAATACACACACACACACACACACACACACACACACACACACACACACACACACACACACACAAAAAAACACACATAATATATATATATTATATAATAATATAATATGATTTTATATATTCACAACCACACACCCCCACCACACGCGCGCGCACGCACACACACCACACACACACACACACACACACACACCCCCCAAACACACACACACCACAGCACGCACGCACACCACACACACACAAACAAAACACAAACAAAAAAAAAACAAAAAACACAACCAAACACAACAAAAACACAAAAAAAACACAAAACAAACTCAAACTAAAACTCAAACACAAACACAAACACAAACACAAACACAAAAAAAAACAAACACAAACACAAACACAAACAAAAAACAAAAAAACCCCAAACACACCACAAATTAAAATATATATATATATATATTTTTATATATTTAAATATTTACATACAGAACTAATATGTATATTTTTATACACACACAAACACAAAAAACAACCACCATATTATGATGTATGTATGTATTGTTTATGTATCAATTTCACTATCTGTCTACATCACCCATCGTCTATCTGTTTTACCTACGCTATTGGGGTGTGTTCCCCTAGGGGTTTATTGTGCATACGTGATTTGTCATAGGTAACGTGGAAATTTTTTTGTTATAAAAAAGGATATTACAGATTAAATTGCATGATGCCTGAAGGAAGGGGCTGGTGTATCTCTTTTTCCACGTATGTAGATAAAATAAGAAAATTCTTCATCTCCTGCTTTGGGGGTTTAAAGGCTTTTATTATTTTTTTTTGTATCTTATCACTATCTACCCATCATCATCATACATCATCGTCTCTCTCATCATCATCATCATCCCCGTCATCTTATTATACCAAGGGGTTTGTGAAATGAAATTTAGAAGGTCCCCGTTTTTTTGCAGAAAACCCTACATACTATATGCATTACACACATACATACACAGACACGCAAAATTTACACGCAAAAAAAACACACAACACATACACAACCACACACACGCACAAACACACACCTGGGCAACACAACCTACACACACACAAATAAAATATATAAATATATTATTTTTATAAAACTATATCAAAAATAATTATATAATATATTTTTAAAACTTTAACAAAACTACACACACCACAATAAGGCATACCCAATACACACAAACACACACCACAACACACAACATCACCATCATAAAAGGGCTAACGCGACGGGGCGCATGGCCGCATCCCCCTTTTCGCTTCCACCCACAGGCCCTCGAGGCGAGTCCCCAGGCGGGCACACGGCCCTCCAAATTCCTCGCGACAGGCTCGCGAGCTTCCCAAGCCATGATCTCCTAGGGCCCAAAAGGTCTCCTCCACCCGGGGTTTGTCTCGCGGGAAGACAACCTGTGGGCAGGGTCGTCCACAGGGAAACAAACTAGGGGGGACTTTAAGATGAGTTCCGATCCCGGTTTATGCAAGAAACGGGTCCCAGCCAGTCTCAGGGTGAAACCCGCCTTTTGGACAGTGGCCCTGCCAACGGGACCCAGACCCCGACAAAGGCATAAAAGGCGAGACCCCAAGACCCGGAAACGTCCAGGTTTCGCTTCCATAGAGCAAAACTACATATAAAGGGCCTTGAAGAACACGTTTGGGTCCTTCTGATAGGTCCCAAAAATCCCCAAAAACGTTTTGTTGATCAAATTCAGGCCCTGGCCAGCCCAATCCGTCTATGACTTCCGGGTCTGAAACCCAGAGATATGGATACGCTCCCAAGGTATGTAAAACTTTCTGAAACTTCAACCCTCCCCACAAGCAGGGATCGACTAAACGGGTTCCCCTAACAGGCCTCCAAAGCAAAAATTTTTTTGGTTTCGGGGAAAAACCCTGGGCCCTAGGGGTTTCCCTCTTTGCAAAAATGCTCAAGAGCCCCCACAAGGAAACCCAAAGGGCTCAGATAGGAGGGCAACATCGTGGGCAAAGTCAAGGTCCGAGCCCTTAAATATTCCCTAGTGTTGCTCCACAGACTTTGGCTAGTAGCTCTGCCCATTATCAGTCCATAAAGGTGAAAAGTTTTGGTGCAAGGACCAGCCTTTCTCACCTGAATTAAAAGGGAAAGAAGTTCGACTCCCCCCACCACACTTTACAACACTTTCGTACCAGTATGGGGCTTGCTTCGGGCCAATAACCGACGTTCCCGATGCCCCGAGTAAAAACGTCTTCTTGAGGCGATGTGGGCTGCAAGAAACCCCCACCAAATTCCGATGGGTTCCAAAATTTACTCAAACGTTAGAAACGGTCTTTTGTGGACTTGCCACGAGAAAAACCCAGACTGCTTGGGTCTTGATGCCTCAGTAGGGGGTTGGGCCATTTCGGGAGAAGTGGGCGAGAACCTTCCCCTGGAAGCTGAGCATGAATTAACGGTAGTTGCTAAAAATCCCCGATCCCTTTCCCTTCCAGAGAGGATGACCACGCCCCCAGCAGGTCAGGGGGAATGGTCCCAGACGCCAAAAGGCGAAAGGACTGTAGCAGGCCCCGAGCCAAGGTTCACCTCCGCCTCTAGCAGTTCAGCAGGTATCCTATCCGAAAGTTTTCCCCTCTTACTTGGAAATCGCCCCCTAATTTGTTAGGGTGGGGGGTTTCTCGCTGAGGGTGGCCCGGCACAGGCCGAACATCGTTTGCTCCAAGCTAACGTTGGGGGGTTCCCCGGAAAAACGTTCAAAAACCACCAACGTTCACAACCCAGCATGATTAGATGATCTGTTCATCTGCTGATCGACTGCGTCATCTGTGAGGATAGCTTAGGTTCTTTTTCCTCAGGGCTTGTAGGCAGGGCAAAGGGTCATTTACCGAAAGGCCTTCATCCCTCAGAAATTCCAATAAAACCTTTTCCCTTGTCCTTCTCGCAGGCCCCGAGCCCTACGCACCATGGAACGACGCAAGTTTGTTCCCATTCAGCAGAGCCTTGCAACACGTTTGATGGCCTCTAATGTCTCCGGGAGATGGATTCGCCTTTCCCCTGGGGCGTACGCCAAGGATCCTGAGCTGTTTCGAGGTTACGGCTTGAAAAGGGTCCCACAGAGCAACGGTGTAGGTTGTTTGGGTTTTGTGAATCGGTCGAGACTGCCATGGTGAACCCACAGGCACAGTCCCCCCCCTTAGCGCCAGGTGAAACACCTTAGGGTGCCAGGAAGGGATGGGGGGTTTTGAAGGGACCCGCGGGTACCACAAATAGCCCTTGGTCGGTGCACGAAATTTGGGACTCCCGGGAAACCCCGCAGTTCTGGAGGGCCCCCATCGCGTGCTAACAAATGTGGTCGTCTCCTTGGCCCTGTACTGTATCACTTACCAAAACAGCGATGCGGGGGGGAGCGTGGTACCCCGGCCAAGACCTAATTTTCTGGACCTAGCAAATCCCGGAGAAAGGGGGTTTCTCCGGGACCTGGGGGGGATATCCTAGCCCGTCGGTCACAGCCGGATACCGCATTGAAGTACCCCGAACAAGGAAACCGCCGGGGGCAACGTCTGCCACAAAGTGAGTTTGGATAGAAGCCTCTTTCCCTCAATTTTTTTACCGGTAGGAGGTATACAGCAATAAAGACATGAAACCAAAAACATGCTTCAGTTCAAGCCATAATACGCTATCAAAGTGCACCTCAACTATCAGGGGCTGAAGTCGACTGGAGAGGCTATGGCTACACCCCGGAGGGGGGACCAAATGTGGCCTGACCCGTAGTAGGGTAACCACCACACTGATCGTGCCGCTACCAGGGCTTCCACCTTGAAGGGGAGCCACCTCAACTCCCCGCGCTTCAATTCCCCCGATAGCAAGGTAACCGCTCATCCTGCCGTAAGGACTGGATGTTCCAAGTGCCTACCCCAAAAACACGCCTGAAAATTTAAACCTCGGGTGGTCCTCCGGGGCAGCCACCCGCCCCCCCGCCGACACAGTCCCCAAAAAAAGGGGGGCGGCAGGCGGGAACCGCCCCCCCACCTGTGGGGCTCCCCAGGGGTTTTCCCCACAAGTTCATGGGGGTTTTGGGTTTTCCGGGGCGCAGGCGGGACGATAACTCTCGTTCCAATCCCCGCCCCGACATTTTATAAAATTTTATATATATATATATATATAAATATATATAATATATATTTTATATATATATTATAATATTATATAATAATTTTTTATTACTGTAATACTTTTAAAAAAAAACATTTTAAAAAAAGTACTTTTAAATTTAATTGGTAAAAAATTTTTGTTGTTAAAAATTTTCTCCTAAAAATATAAGTTACTTATTAAGTTTTTTTTTTGGCCAAATTCTGTAGAAGTTTTAATAATTTTTTTTTCTTTAACGTAAAAACTGTTACCTGTTTCTGAAATGGATATTGCTTTACGGAAACGTAAAAACACCAACCCGTAGGTTTTTCCCTTTCCCTGTTTTTTAAAAGAAAACCCTTGTAGCAACACCATGCACTGAGATGTTTGATTTTTAGTGAAATTGGATTTCAAAGCAAAGCTCGGTGGCGCCCAAATGCACTGTTGACATTAAATTTTTAAAAAACTTAAAAAGCAAAACTTTCCTGTTTTGGGGGTAGACTTTATCAGAATTGTCATTTTTTTTTTAATTGGCCTTTCCCGCTCTCGGCCAATAATTTTAATGAAACAAATGTAAAGTCTTTTTTTGGACCTCATTTTCTTTTTCCCTTTCCCCCCTCTCTCCCTGACTCTCTCCCTCCCCTCCTTCCCCTCCTCTTTCTCGATCTCTATGTTTTATTACCTCGTGTTTATTTTAATTTTTTTTTTCAATTTTTTTTCTCCGCATGAAATGGTTTTGCAGCGAAAAAGGGGGACAAAGGTTTTTTATTGTTTAAAAGTATGGAAATAAAATCCAAACCCCGGGCTTTTAAAGGGTTTTGGGGAAAAATGTGTATACATCATACAGCAAAATTTATAGGGTCGAATTTTGGGTACGTCTGTTGGTGATATCCCCTGGTACAGATAAAAACATATGATGCATGTGGAGTTGCATCAGTCATTGGTAAGATATGATTTTTTTTTTCCCATGAATGAAATTTTCGGGGAAGGTATATCACTTTTTTGGTATTTTGGAGCATAGAAAGGCGATGAGCGAATTTTAATTTAGGTGTGTAGACTTTCTAGTGATGATAAAAAAAAGGAGCAACAGTGAAACGGAAAGAAGGTAAACCAAAGGCTTATAGATTAGAGAAAAAAGATATTCCCACGAGAAACAATATCCACACATACTTAAACACACACACAAACCTTGAAACTCGATACCACAGAAATTTACACTTATTGAAAAATGACACCACAATCACTTTTTTAATAACTCATTCTTTATCAAAAGAAAACCGGACGCAACATCCTTTAAACCCTTTTTCACGATCCCTAGGTAATTTTTTTTAAAACCTAGAACTTTCACTGGAATGTAACAAAGAATAGTTGAAAGGAACAAAGTTTGAAAAAAAAAATTTTAAAAATTATAGAAAAAAAAAGGAAAAATCAGTAGAATTAGCTTTTTTTCGTTGGATTTGATGGGCTATACGGGGCTGTCAATCAAAGTGCCCTTTATCAAGGGAGTCATCTTACTTGGTACCCGCTACACGACGCGACCTAGCTGTCCTACAATTTTGGGGGAATGGGTCAAACAACACAATTACTCCCCGGGGAGGGGGGAAAATGAGTAGTTACAGATCCGGATTATGACGCGCTCCAGGTATATGGAGGTCTTCGGAAAAATTTAAAAAGCGAAGGAAGAGAGACCTATCAATACAGAGCAGTCGAATGGCGGGATGAAAAATTAGCCCGGAAATTTATTTTGAAATTCGAAACCAGAAGCAGATGACTCAGTATTTACCTATATCAATGCATTTTTGCATTATTCCCCCTTCTTTATATATATAATAAAAGAAAGGGGGAATTTCAAAAAGCATTGATATAGGTTATTACTGCAGGCATTGATTTGGTTTCGAATTTTAAATCAATTTCCAGGCTAAGTTTTATCCCGCCATTCGACTGCTCGTTTGATAGCTCTCCCCTCTACGCTTTTTAAATTTTCCCGAAAACCTCCCTATAGCCCGGAGCTTTGTTAAAGCTCGGATCTGTAAATCTGCATTTTCCCCATCCACGGGGGGTATATATGGTGTGTGTGTGTATGCCCCCATTCCCCAAATGCTTGAGGACAGTAGGGTCGCGCCGATGTACGGCTACAAAAAAGTAAGATGACTCGTGTGAAAAGGTCAGCTTGTTTGACAGCCCCGATTACCCCCATAAAACCCAAACAAACAAAGCAATAATTCTAATTTCCTTTTTTTTCTAAAATTTTAAATTTTTTTTTTTTCCCCCAAAAACTTTGTTCCTTAAAAAACTATTTTTTGTACTTTCCCAGTGAATTTTCTGGTTTACAAAAAAATTTCCTATGTTCAGTGAAAAAGGTTAATGGATGTTGCGCCCCGGTTTTTTCTATAACGAATGCAGTTTTAAAAAACAGGATTGTGGGATGTCTTTTGTCTAAACGGAAATTTCTGTGGATTCGATTTTGCAGAGGATTTGTGTTGTGAAAAAGTAGGGTTGGATATGTGTGTTTCGTGGAATATTTTTTGTCTCTATATCTAAAACCCTTTTGGGGTTTACCTTCTTTCCGTTTCACTGTCTGCCCCTTTGTCTATCTCACTAGAAAGTTACAAAAACCAAAATTAAAAATTCGCTCATCGCCTTTCTATGCTCCAAAATCCCCAAAAAAAAAAAAGTGAATACCTTCCCAGTTTAATTCATTCTGAGGAAAAAAAAAATCATATCTTACCAATGACGTCAACCCACCCACATTGTTATTAGTCTGTACCAGAGGAATCACGCACACAGACGTACCAAATTCGCCCCTATAATTTGCTGTATGATGATAACAGTACCCAAAGCGCTTCAAAGAGGGGTTTTGGATTTTATTTCCATATTTTAAACACATAATAAACCTTTGATCCCCTTTCGCTGAAAAACATGTTCATGCGGAGAAAAAAATTGAAAAAAAAATAAAAGAACACGATGGTAATACAAAAATAGAGACGAGAAAGAGAGAGGGGAAGGGAGGATGGAGGGAGAGAGTCGGGGAGAGAGGGAGGAAGAAGAAAGAGAAGAGGTCAGCAAAAAAAAAGACTTTTACATTTGTATTCAATAATATTTGGGCCGAGAGCTGAAGGGCCCCAAATTTTAAAAAATAAAATGACAATTCTGATATAAGCTCCACCGAACAGGAAAGTTTTGCTTTTTTTAAGTCTTTAAAATTTAATGTCAACAGTCTTTGGGACCCCAACGGCTTGTTTTGAAATCCAATTCACTGAAAATCAAACATTCATGCAGGTGATTGTAAAAAAGGTTGCATTTTAAAAAACAGGCAACGGAAACCCAAAGGGTTTTGGCTGCTTTTACGTTCCGTAAGTCAATATGCCATTTCAGTATACAGGTAACAATTTACAGTTAAAGAAAAAAAATGATTGAAACTTTAAGAATTATGGAAAAAAGAAACTTAAAAAGTAACTTTATTTTTGGAGAAATTTTTTTAACAAAAACAATAATTTAAATTATAGAAAATGTACTTTTTAAAATGTTTGTTTTAAAAGATTACAGAAATTTATATATAATAATATATTATATTATTTTTTAAAATTTATATATTTATAATATTATATATATTTATATATTATATAAAAAATTTGGGGGTGCGGGTTTGGAAACGAGAGACTCTCCGCCTGCGCCCCGGAAAAACCCCAACCACCATAAGCTTGTGGGGCAAAGCCTCGGGACCCCCACGGTGGGGCGGTTCCCCCCCCCTGCCGACCCCCTTTTTTTGGGACTTTTCGGCGGGGGCGGCAGGGTGGGTGCCCCGGGAGTCCCCCCGAGGTTTAAATTTTCGGCGTGTTTTTCGGGGGAGGCATTTGGAACATCCGCCCTTACGGGGATGAGCGGTTACCCTGCTATCGGGGGAATTAAGCGACGGGGAGTTAGGGGGGCCCCCTCTCAGAGGTGAGAAGCCCTGGTAGCGGCAGATCAGTGGGGGGTTTACACCTACTAGGGTCAGGCCACGAAATGGTCCCACCTCCAGGGTGTAGCCATAGCCATCTCCAGTCGCTTACCCCCTGTAGTTGAGGGGGACACGGGTTTGATGAGGTATTATGGCATGAGACTGAAGCATGCTTTTGGCTTCAGTCTCTTTTTGCTGTATACGCCCCTCCCGATGATATAAAATTTGTGTGAAAGAGGCGTTTTCCCAAAACTCACATTTGTGGCAGAGATTGCCCCGGCGAGATATTCGCATTGTTCTGGGTGATTAAATGGGGTACCCGGCTGTGACGAGGGGCTACAGATATCGGCCCCCAGGCTCCCGGGAATACCCCCTCCTTCCCCCGGGATTTTGCTAGGTACCAAAAAAATTGGATCTCTGGCCCCTGGTACCAGCGCTCCCCCCCGCATCGCTGGATTTGGTACAGTGATACAGGTACGGGCCAAGGAATCGCCCACAGTCTTTTTGCAGCGATGGAGGATCCCCCAAACTGCGGGGTTTCCCGGAGTCCCAAAGTTCTGTGGCACCGACCATAGGCTATTTGTGGCACCCTCGGTCCACTTCAAAACTCCCCATCCTTCCAGTGGCCACCCTAAGGTTTTTCACCTGACAACTAAGGGGGGAGGACTGTGCCGTGGGTCCCCCTGGAGGCTTACGATTCCAAACCCAAAAACCTACGGACCCCGTTGCTCTGTGGGGGCTCTTCAAACAGAACATCGAAGCACTCGGGGTCCATTGGCGACGCCCGGGGGAAAGGCAGAATTCCATCTCCCTGGAGACATTAGAGGCCACTCAAGCTGTTTCAAGGCTTGCGAAAGGAATAATCTTGCGTCGTTCCATGGGGCTAGGGGTCGGACACTGCTGAGAAGGAAAAGGAAAAAGTTCATTAGGAAACTTGCTGAGGAATCGAAGGCCCTTTCTTTTAAATGACCTTCGCCCTGCCTACCAACCCTGGAAAAATGAACTCTAAGCTATTCCAGATGACTGCAGTCCGTCAGCAGATGAACAGATCATTCAGACATGCGGGGTTCGTGAAGTTGGTGAGTATTTTTGAAAAGTTGTACCAGGTAGACCCCCCAACAGTTGCTTGGAGCAAGCGATGTCTCAGTGCCGTGCCGGACCCCCTCAGCGAGGAACCCCCCACCCTAACAGGGTTGGCTGGCGATTCCCAAACTGAAGAGTGGGAAAGCTGCAGGCATATTTTTAACCTGCTGAAAATGCTAAGGCAGGAGGTGAAAACCCAGGCTCGGAGCCTGCATACAGTCCCTTTTGCCCTTTTGGGAGTCTGGTACCATTCCCCCCGACCTGTGAGGAGCGTGGTCATCCCTTCTGGAAGGAGAAAGGGGGATCGTTTGGGGTTGTACAACTACCGTTCATTACACTGCTCAGCATTTCCCGGCAAGGTTTCCGCCCCCATTTTCCGAAAAGGATCCACAACCCCCTACTGAGCATCAGAGACCCCGAGCAGTCTGGTTTACTCGTGGCAAAATCCACAAAACCGTTAAAACTAACGCTTCGAGAAAATTTTGGAACGCCATGTGAATTTGGTCGTGGGTTGCTTGCAGCCTACCGACCCCCAAGAAGAGTTTTACTCGGTCATCGGAATCGCTCAGGTTATTGGGCCCGATAGAAGCCTCTATATGGTATGAAAGTGTTGTAAAATGTGGGGGGGTAGTCGAACTTCTTTCCCCTTTTAATTTTAGGGGGGAGACAAGGGGGTGTCCTTGCACAAACTTTCAAAACTTGTATGGACTGGATAATGGGCAGAGCACTAGCCCAAAATCAGTGTGGAGCAACACTGGCAAATTTAAGGGTTTGGGCCTTGACTTTGCCGCGTGTTGCCATCCTATCTGAGCCCTTGGAGCACTGTGGCGGCCTTGAGCTTTTGCAATGAGGGAAAGCCCCTAGGCCTGAGGGTTTCCCGAACCAAGACCAAGTTTAAGACTTTGGGGGGCTTTAGGGGAACCCGTTCACGTCCTGCTTGTGGCGAGGAGTTTAAGTTACAGAAAGTTTACTACCTTGGGAGCGTAGTCCATATCTCTGGGTTGTCAGCCCGGGAAATCAGTAGACGGATTGGTTTGGAAAAAGGAGCCATGAATTCGTCAACAAAAGGTTTGGAGATTTTGGTCCCAGGAAAAGGACCAAGCTGGTGCTTCAAGGCTTGATACTGCTAGTTTTTCTCTATGGAAGCGAAACCCCGGAGTTAACAGGGGCTTGGGGGTTCGCCTTTATGCCTTTGTGGATCAGGGGTACGTTGGCAGGACCCCGTGTCCAACCGGCGGGTACACCGTGGACGCTGGACCTTTCTTTCATAATCCGGGGTCGGCAACTCAGGCTATATGTCCACCTAGTCGTTTCCCCGTGGACGACCCTTCCCCTAGGTTGTCTCTCTGCGAGACAACCCGGGTGGGGGAGACCCGTGGGGACCTAGGGATCATGGCTTGGGAAAGCTCACGAGACCTGTCGCGAGGAATTAAGATGGGCCGTGTGCCTCCTGGAGTCGCCTGAGGGATCCCCTTTGGTGAACGAAGGGGGGGATGCGGCCATGCGCCCCCGTCGGGTTAGCCCTTTTAGATGATGATGATGTTGTGGTGTGTGTGTGTGTGTTTGTGGTAGTGTGTATGCCTTAATGTTTTGGTTTTTGGTAGTTAGTATTAAATTAAAAAATTATATTATAATTATAGTTTTTTTTATGTATATAAATAAATTAAAATATTATATAATTTTTATTGTGTGGTGTTGTTTGTTGGTGCGCCAGGTGGTTTTGTGCGTGTTGTGTGGGTTTTATGTGTGTGGTGGTTTATGGTGTAAATTTTTTGTGTCTGTGTAGTATGGGTGAAGATATATGTATGTATGGGTGTTTCTAAAAAATATCGGTGCCCTTTCAAAATTTATTTACAAACTTTGGTAATAAAAATGATGAGGGTAGATGATGATGATGAAGATGAGACGTGATGATGAATGATAGGAGATGATATAGTGTAATGATGAAAAAATAAATCAATAAAACGACCTAACACAAACGCGGGAATAAAGAATTTCTATATTTTATCTACATACGTGGAAAATAAAGTAGATCCAGCCTCTCCGTCGTGCTCATGAAATTTGATAGCGTAAACCTTTTTAAATTAACAAAAATAATTAAATCGTTAGCCTATGACAAATGCAGTATGCACATTACACACATATGGCACACACACGCAAATATGCGTAGGTAAACAGATAGATCGAGGAAGTAGATAGACGAAGAAGATAATTAGAACATATAGACTATACATACATACATTCATATATATGGTGGTTTTTGTGTGTGTGTGTGTGGTAAACATTACAATATATATGCATGATGTAATATATTTTAAAAATTAAATATTAATATATTATATATATTATATATATATGTGTGTGGTGTGTTTGTGTTTGTGTTTTTGTTTTTGTTTTTGTTTTGTTTTTTGTTTGTGTTGTGTTTTTGGGTTTTTGGTTTTTGTTTGAGTTTGAGTTTTGGGTTTTTGGGTTTTTGTTTGTGTTTTGTTTGTTTTGTTTGTGTTTTTGGGTTTTTGTTTTTTGGGTTTTTTTGGTGTTTGTGTTGTGTGTGGTGGTGTGCGGCGTGATGTGTTGTGTGTGTGGTGTGTGGGGTTTTTGTTGTTGTGTTTTGGTGTGTGTGTGGTGCGTGCGCGCGGTGTGTGTGTGTGGTGTGTGTGTGCATATAATATAAATATATTATATATATAAATAATAAATATATAGGGTGTGTGTGTTGTGTGTGTGTTGTGTGTGTGTGGGTGGGTGTGTGTGTTGGGGGGTGTGTTTTTCATATATATTATATAATTATTATATATAATATATATTATATTTATATTACATATGTAAATTATTATATATTATATATATTATATATCATATAATATTTATATATAATATATAAACAAATATATATATAATAATATATATTATATATAATTAAAACATATATAAATATTATATAATATTATATATATTATTATATATATATATATATAATATATATTATTCCTGCCATTTGATCCCCCAACTACTTGACCCCAGAGGTTTTGGGGAGTACCCCCACAATCTCTCCCCCAAAATTTTTTTGCAGGCCATCGTCATACCCAAGGAGTTACAGTAAATATTTTTTTTCTTTTTCTTTCTTTTTCTTTCTTTTTCTTTCTTTCTTTACTTTTTTCTTTCTTTTC
>NW_023665314.1:2500-12959 GCF_015228065.2 Penaeus monodon | reverse complement strand
CCTTTCCCCTTTTGAAAAAACCCACTGTGTCGTCTTTTCCTGGAATGTATGAGTGTAACTAATTCTGGTGTAAAATATATTTTCTTCCTGCCATCACATCGTGATAACTGCCTTTTCTTTGATAAGCTTGAGTTATGTCACAGCGGTACAGAATGGTTTTGAAAATATTCATTCCAGCGAAATCATTAGCCACACCATATGACTCGGCCAGACGTGCTTGACAGGCTCCCAGAAGGACAAGAACAGTGCGAGCAAACCAGCATGACGAGGCTGCAAGCAAGATGTACTGACGGAAATGGCTCACGGAGTTGGGTCTCTTCAGGCTGGGCGAACATGGCTTTGTTGGTGAAGATCCACGACCGAGAGGTAGAAACGAGGCATCTGTAAGCTCAAAGGCACCAAAATCTACCTCAATGACCCTTGTCCATGCAGATCAATACTAAAGAACCGGAGATGAAAGCTAGTTGCACTTAAGGCAAGACTACTTACTGCGCCAGTCGACTCATTGTAAAGGACTGCTCAGCGTGATAAATTTTGCTGTCAAGTATTACCTCAGCAGACAGAACGTGCACTCTTGTAATCCAAGGCACCACAATTTTTCATAGTAAAACATATAAAAACAGGCCTTGTTTTTCTTTAGCTAGAGTGGCAAAAAATAAGAAGATTCGTGATCAGCACACAGTGAGTTTGGCAGAGACACTTGATATGACAGAGTAGACATCTACTGATTGAAAAAACAAGAAATTATTTATTTAGTTATTGGGTTTGTCTATTTATAACCATACACTCAAGAGTTATTTTATCTGGAGGTTTCCCATAATCTAAGATATCCAGGTGGTATCAGTTCCATCGCAAGAAGCTGATAAAATTGATAATTTGGTTATTATATTACTGACTTTTTTCATTTACTTCGTGTATTTGTTTGAGAACAATTTAACTCACACTTGGCAGTGGGTTTCCCGGCATAGTACTGACAACGAATTAGCCCCAGAATAAATATACATCAAATGAAACACTACTCCGATTTATTCTCTTTCTACAGTAGTGCTGTTTTATTTTATTGGTGTGCACACGCTATTGTCTTTGCATTTTTGCTCACACACACACACAAACACACACACACAGACACACCAAGCACACACACCAAGCACACACACACACACACACACACACACACACACACACACACACACACACACACACACACACAAACATATATATATATATATATATATATATATATATATATATATATATATATATATATATACATAGATATAGATATATGATTCGTGTATCCAATAAATATTTTTGAATTTCTTCATTTACACTTTGAATACTGATGAGAATTATGATGGTGATGACAATTGGATAACGATAATAATAACAATAGCAATAATAATAACAGCACACAAAACCACTAATCATGTCAGCAGTAAAGATTATGAAAAACGTCGACTTCTCTTATTTCATCAACTTTCCTCCAAATCCTGCATAAGGGAAACGTTTCAGGAAAATATTAAGACAGAACTTCCTAAAGGAGGCGCATCGCTCAAGGTATATATACTGAGAGCTTCTGTTGAATTTAAGTCTCTCGTGCCCAAGGTGAGTGGCAGGTTGAGCTAACAGAGTGAGCTTTCGGTAATTCATTGATAGGGAGGTGTGATAGCGGGCGGGTTATTATTCAGAGTTAAGGGTGTTAATACACAGCTTAGACTTCACTGTGTGTGTGTGTGTGTGTGTGTGTGTGTGTGTGTGCGTGTGTGCGTGTGACGGTCATGCGAAGTGTTTGGCTGTCATTGTTTTGCAGTTGTAGTGGTACTTATGGATTGTTAGTTTGTCACTTCAATTTCTTGTCTCTGGCAGTTTACTATAGTAGCGTAAGGTCTTTTGCATAGTTTGCTGTAAACCTCGGGTGGGTTGTCTAATTCTAATGCACTGGTAGTAATGTAACAATGTTAGCAGTAAATAAATAATTTTAGAAAACCTTTGATCACAAAATGAAAATGATAAATTGCAGAATTAAAGAACTGTCATTATTCCTGCGAAGCAATTTCGGAAAATATCATTCTTCTCTCTTTGTGCTCTCTCTAAACCATAAGTATAAAAAGAGCTAATCACTGATCTCTTTCTACAGATGAAGTTCTTAGTCATCGCGACAGTGCTGGTGGTCGGGCTCGCAACTTCCTCGGCAAATCTGCAGGATGAGATAGGTAAACTGCAATAACCCAGGGCTTGTTTTCCTCCAAGTCCTCGCAGCTTCAGTTTCTCATTATTGACAAAAAAAAGATAAATAGACATATATATGTGTATAGATAGATAGATGGATAGACAGACATCCAAACAAGATTATTAGAAAAAATATGGAAAAGAAAGAGAGAGAGAAAAAATAATTCAAAGAATAAGGAAAGGTTGTGATGGGTTGGAAAGGGTAGCCTTGCAGGTCTCGGGTTTTGTGTGTGACGAACCTCCGAGACAATGTCGAGAGTTGTTGATTTATTGAAAAATATTCATTCAGTCATAAGAATATATACATACGTATATATATATATATATATATATATATATATATATATATATATATATATATATATATATATATATATAACTCAGGAGCGTTAATATGTATAAAATAGACGAGGTTGCACTTGTAGTTAATAAGTCTGCGGCGTCGCAGGTGTTGCCAGAACGAGGTCGCAAGCGACAACGAACTGCCTTCGGGACTTCGGCTCCGGATTTTTCCTCAGGGTTGACTCCCGAAGCTTTATCATCTCACAGATGCCACAAGGCAGTGGATTGTCTTGTGTAGGGTGAACTCCCATAGCCTTGGACCTTGCACGGAGTGAACTATAAGGAAGCAGTTGTTTTGTATAGGGTGAACTCCCATAACCTTAGACCTTGCACAGATTAAACTACAAGGCAGCAGTCGGGAATCACTATCACATCTACGTTAGGCTCACCCAATATATGGAAATCGTGCATGTGTGTGTGTGCATTCATACACACATTCATCGCACGCGTATGAGTGTATATATGCATTCACACACACACACACACACACACACACACCACACACACACACACACACACACCACACACACACACACACACACACACACACACATCGTGCGCACGCTCACATGAGCACACATACAGATTTGTATATATTCGGGCACCACTATCGTATCTACGTTAGACTCACACAACATATATATATATATATATATATATATATATATATATATATATATATATGTATGTATATATATATTTATATTTATATTCAAATATATATATGTAATACATACAATATATAATGTTATAATATATATTATATATATATATATATATATATGTTGTGTGACAGTCTAACTAATACGAAGTGGTGCCCGAACTATATACAAAATCTTAATAGTGTGCCAGTGAAGCGTGCGCACCGATGTGTGTGTGTGTCGTGTTGTGTGTGGGGTGTGTGGTGTGGGTGCTCGTGTGTGTGTGTGTGTGCCTGTGTCGTTCTGAAGCTATATACACTCATACGCGTGCGATGAATGTGTTATGAATGCACACACAACCACATGCACGAATTTCCATATTATTGGGTGAGCCTAACGTAGATGTGATAGTGATTCCCGACTGCTGCCTTGTAGTTAATCTGTGCAAGGTCTAAGGTTATGGGAGTTCACCCTATAACAAAACAACTGCTTCCTTATAGTTCACTCCGTGCAAGGTCCAAGGCTATGGGAGTTCACCTACACAAGACAATCTACTGCCTTGTGGTATCTGTTAGATGAAATGGCTTCGGGAGTCAACCCTGAGGAAACATCCGGAGCCGAAGTCCCGAAGGCAGTTCGTTGTCGTTTGTGACCTCGTTCTGGCAACACCTGCGACGCCGCAGACTTATTAAACTACAAGTGCAACCTCGTCTATTTTATACATATTAACGCTCCTGAGTTATATATATATATATATATATATATATATATTATATATATATATATATATATATATATATATACGTATGTATATATTCTTATGACTGAATGAATATTTTTCAATAAATCAACAAGTCTCGGACATTGTCTCGGAGGTTCGTCACACACAAAACCCGAGACCTGCAAGGCTACCCTTCCAACCCATCACAACCTTTCCCTATTCTTTGAATTATTTTTTCTCTCTCTCTTTCTTTTCCATATTTTTTCTAATAATCTTGTTTGGATGTCTGTCTATCCATCTATCTATCTATACACATATATATGTCTATTTATCTTTTTTTTGTCAATAATGAGAAACTGAAGCTGCGAGGACTTGGAGGAAAACAAGCCCTGGGTTATTGCAGTTTACCTATCTCATCCTGCAGATTTGCCGAGGAAGTTGCGAGCCCGACCACCAGCACTGTCGCGATGACTAAGAACTTCATCTGTAGAAAGAGATCAGTGATTAGCTCTTTTTATACTTATGGTTTAGAGAGAGACAAAGAGAGAAGAATGATATTTCGAAATTGCTTCGCAGGAATAATGACAGTTCTTTAATTCTGCAATTTATCATTTTCATTTTGTGATCAAAGGTTTTCTAAAATTATTTATTTACTGCTAACAATTGTTACATTACTACCAGTGCATTAGAATTAGACAACCCACCCGAGGTTTACAGCAAACTATGCAAAAGACCTTACGCTACTATAGTAAACTGCCAGAGACAAGAAATTGAAGTGACAAACTAACAATCCATAAGTACCACTACAACTGCAAAACAATGACAGCCAAACACTTCGCATGACCGTCACACGCACACACGCACACACACACACACACACACACACACACACACACAGTGAAGTCTAAGCTGTGTATTAACACCCTTAACTCTGAATAATAACCCGCCCCGCTATCACACCTCCCTATCAATGAATTACCGAAAGCTCACTCTGTTAGCTCAACCTGCCACTCACCTTGGGCACGAGAGACTTAAATTCAACAGGAAGTTTCTCAGTATATATACCTTGAGCGATGCGCCTCCTTTAGGAAGTTCTGTCTTAATTTTTTCCTGAACGTTTCCCTTATGCAGGATTTGGAGGAAAGTTGATGAAATAAGAGAAGTCGACGTTTTTCATAATCTTTACTGCTGACATGATTAGTGGTTTTGTGTGCTGTTATTATTATTGCTATTGTTTTTATATCGTTATCCAATTGTCATCACCATCATAATTCTCATCAGTATTCAAAGTGTAAATGAAGAAATTCAAAAATATTTATGGATACACGAATCATATATCTATATCTATGTATATATATATATATATATATATATATATATATATATATATATATATATATGTTGTGTGTGTGTGTGTGTGTGTGTGTGTGTGTGTGTGTGTGTGTGTGTGTGTGTGTGTGTGTGCTTGGTGTGTGTGCTTGGTGTGTCTGTGTGTGTGTGTTTGTGTGTGTGTGTGAGCAAAAATGCAAAGACAATAGCGTGTGCACACCAATAAAATAAAACAGCACTACTGTAGAAAGAGAATAAATCGGAGTAGTGTTTCATTTGATGTATATTTATTCTGGGGCTAATTCGTTTGTCAGTACTATGCCGGGAAACCCACTGCCAAGTGTGAGTTAAATTGTTCTCAAACAAATACACGAAGTAAAATGAAAAAAAGTCAGTAATATAATAACCAAATTATCAATTTTATCAGCTTCTTTCGATGGAAACTGATACCACCTGGATATCTTAGATTATGGGAAACCTCCAGATAAAATAACTCTTGAGTGTATGGTTATAAATAGACAAACCCAATAACTAAATAAATAATTTTTTGTTTTTCAATCAGTAGGATGTCTACTCTGTCATATCAAGTGTCTCTGCCAAACTCACTGTGTGCTGATCACGAATCTTCTTATTTTTGCCACTCTAGCTAAAGAAAAACAAGGCCTGTTTTTATATGTTTTACTATGAAAAATTGTGGTGCCTTGGATTACAGAGTGCACGTTCTGTCTGCTGAGGTAATACTTGACAGCAAAATTTATCACGCTGAGCAGTCCTTTACAATGAGTCGACTGGCGCAGTAAGTAGTCTTGCCTTAAGTGCAACTAGCTTTCATCTCCGGTTCTTAGTATTGATCTGCATGGACAAGGGTCATTGAGGTAGATTTTGGTGCCTTTGAGCTTACAGATGCCTCGTTTCTACCTCTCGGTCGTGGATCTTCACCAACAAGAGCCATGTTCGCCCAGCCTGAAGAGACCCAACTCCGTGAGCCATTTCCGTCAGTACATTTGCTTGCAGCCTCGTCATGCTGGTTTGCTCGCACTGTTCTTGTCCTTCTGGGAGCCTGTCAAGCACGTCTGGCCGAGTCATATGGGGTGGCTAATGATTTCGCTGGAATGAATATTTTTAAAAAACCATTCTGTACCGCTGTGACATAACTCAAGCTTATCAAAGAAAAGGCAGTTTATCACGATGTGATGGCAGGAAGAAATTATATTTTACACCAGAATTAGTTACACTCACTACATTCCAGGAAAAGACGACACAGTGGTTGTTTCAAGGAGAGGATATTCTCAAGGGAAATGTCGAAATAGGGATGCTCTCGTGGCTGCGGGAAACTTACCTAAGTGTAGAGTACTAATGGATTTTAAATGTAGCTCATTCGTGACGATAGAGTCGCGGAAAAGTACCTCTTTTTAAAAGGGTGTGTCGATTGTTGTGAACAGGACTTGTCACATTACCCCTAATATGGATAAAATGTGTATCACAGCAGACACTGATAATTAACATTTTTTATACGAACATAATCCAGAGATGAAAAACAATGTTGGTTAAAAATTTAATTTTAAAAACTTGCAAATTATGGTATTGTTTGTATCAAATAATCCTTTACCACTCTGTTCTCCCTTGGGTTATTTTACTATCAATCATTAGAGTGATTGTAAGATCCACTTTCAAAATATTATAACCGTCAAAGTCTGGCAAAACCCAACTATTTTCCTTTGACTTAACTCGTCCCTTTTCTACAACAAATAACCTAATATTTCATTTTCGCAATCTATAAAGATTTTCCTTCCAAATTTCGATATCCCTTTACAATAAGAATGTTTAGCTAGTTTAAAGGCCAACGATATGAAAGGTACATGCAATATTCTGGCTCAGCCGTTACCTCTTCACTTGGCAGGAAAGGCACCTTATGTACTGGAACAGCCTCCTCCAAGACTTCTCTTTAAGAGATACGATTAAATGTACCCCCCCCCCTCTCTCTCTCTCTCCATCTATCTATCTATCTGTCTATCTATCTATCTGTCTGTCTATCTATCTATCTGTGTATCTACCTTCTCTCTCTCTCTCTCTCTCTCTCTCTCTCTCTCTCTTTCTCTCTCTCTCTCTCTCTCTCTCTCTTTCTGTGTGTGTGTGTGTGTGTGTCTCTGTCTTTCTGTCTCTCTCTCTCTCTTCTATCTATCTATCTGTCACCATATATCTATCTATATCTACCTTTCTCTCTCTTCTCTCTCTCTCTCTCTCTCTCTCTCTCTCTCTCTCTCTCTCTCTCTCTCTCTCTCTCTCTCTCTCTCTCTCTTCTCGCTCTCTCTCCTCTCTCCTCTCTCCTCTCTCTCTTCTCTCTCTCTCTCTCTCTCTCTCTCTGTATGGTTATGGCGTATGCATATACCAGTCGATTGGAAGTTATTGATCCATCTCAATTCCTAAAGTTTTCCGGTCGTTCCGCTGGAAGTAAACACCAATCAACCCCATTACCCCTGAAGAGATCTGCTGAATGTAACCCGCTTTCCCTGGCAGCCGAGGGCATACGAGAGGCTGTTTCTAATGACGAAGGGAATAACTATCCTAATAAAGAGGCAGCAGAGTTCATTGACAAGATGGTGCATTTGATCGTAGAAGAACGTGATCTCTCTCTCTCTCTCTCTCTCTCTCTTCTCTCTCTCTCTCTCTCCTCTCTCTTTTCTCTCTCTCTCTCTCTCTTTTCTCTCGTTTGTCGGTGAAATTGTTATATCATAGTCATATGTTTGTAAACGAACATACGTAACCAAACTTTCTAGGGCCAAAGAGTACCTCACGCCCTGTCCAGAGTGAGTGCTTCCTCGCTTCCCCACCTCTAGTCTCTATGAGCTGCCTCCTCCAGCAGAGAACTTTTGTTTGTCTAGTTAAAGGCTGATTTGTTGATTTTGAAGTTATTTTATGCAGAAGTCTGATTACACTGCTCATTTGTTAATATTGTTTTAGACATGCAAATATGTTTCGTTTATATTATTTTATTATACATCATTTTTGAGAGAAAACGAACAATACAAGCATGACTTTCAATACAAATTGAAATTTCAAAACACGGAAATTGCTCATACATGAAAATGCATAAATTGATTCTGAAATATGCAAATTCCCATCATGGAAAATTAAAAGATGGAAAATAATATCATAAGTCGTGAGAGATAAATGATTACTTGAAGGATAACAGTAATAATGATGAGAGAAAATAGAAGTAGAAATAGAAGAAAATATTTCTCTATCTATATCTGTCTCCTTTATTGTTTTTTCTTTTTATTATCATTCTTTACCCTTTCCTTTGTGTTTATAATTTGTATTTACTTTTTTTTCTGTATTGCTGATTTGTTTTGTTTTTATTGCTTTATGTTCCCTTTATTCTTGAATTTATTTACATTCATTTTGGTTATCTTCGTTCTTAGATTTATTATCGTTCCTTTTTCAACACATTTTCTCTTTATTTTCAAGATCTCTCGGCCAAAAGTCAACTCGGGTTTCGCTCTCTCTACCCAAGCAAAGACACTGGAGGACGATAAGTTACAGCAGCAATGTGATTTTGCCTACTAAGTCATATGGAAGAGCCAGGAATAACAGAGAAACGTTAGAGGGATTAAGGAGACAGCGTGTCTCAGTGTGCATGCGTGTATGTGTCTACTAATCAGTCTGTCCGGTGGAGAGTAGGTTAGCGTGTCGGTGAAACGATGAGTAGGACGGTTCAGCCTTTTATGTTGAGCCAGAGGTATACCATCACTCAAGGAGCTTTAAATACTGTGTTTCGATGAGGGTCAGCGCAAGACGGACTGCTGGGTAGTACATGGAGCTCCAAATATGATGGCAGGTGAAGCCTGGTGCAGCACAAGCTTCATCCTTCGGGATGTGGTAGTGCGAACAAGGTTATTGTTTCTCCCAGTGGTTACACAGCAATATTTGTGGCTTAAGTGAATATTGCTTGGGAAAGTAGTGTAAAATCTGACGATATCAGTTGCTTACATGTGTCTGAACAGAAACAGATACTGTGCAGACTAGTTGTGCTCTAGACTTTAAAACGAACACAGATGTTTTCGTTTGTTAATTCTATCTTGGAGTTGCTGTTAAAATATTAAAAAGGCGAATAAATAACCATGATTACAATATGATTTGGAAAAAATAACAGAAGAACCTCATTGAATAGTATTAGTGTATGATCCTGAGATAGGTTTCTGCTTGATATAAGTAATAAATAAATAGCAGAACAAAAAGTCATTGTTAGGCAAGTATTTAGAGGCAACTCTTTCATAAAGAACTATAATTGTAATTACCCTAATGAAAGCTTCCTTCAGAAATGACAAGCTGATTAGGTCGCTAGGAGGAGGCGAAGAGAGAAGAGAGAGAGAGAGAGAGATGAGAGAGGAGAGAGAGAGAGAGAGAGAGAGAGAGAGAGAGAGGGAGAGAGAGGGAGAGAGAGAGAGGGGACAGACAGACAGACAGACAGACAGACAGACAGGCAGGCAGGCAGACAAATGACGGACAGACAGGCAGACAGACAGGCAAAAAGAGAGAAGGAAAGAGGCATTCTGAAGGACAATTCAATTCATTTCAATTCTTTTATTTATTAAAGTGTCACGAAACAAGTTGTTCAGGACTTACCCAATCACTGAAGCCATTAAGATTTATATAATGATAAAGGAAAATACTAAACTACCTGTTTTACATTTTGCACATATAATTTTTCAGGCAGTAAATGATAAAACAGTCGCCAGGTGGCACCAAATTTTGTCTGAATCAGGTAAGAATTTCCCTTCTCCCATATGCATTGAAAAACATAGTACACTGTATCTGAAAGAAAGTCTACATTCATTGTCATAATTTGCAAAATCAGAGATGATGAACTGGTTACTTTCGCTCACCATTTCATTCCTCAAGTCTTTATAAAGTCGAAAATTAATTTCATCTTCAATTTCCCCATTTCCACAACACATAGCCGCTCTTTTGGAGATAAATAATAAAAGCGCCCCGTGTCTATTCTAGTGGCAAGATTTCCCTTTGCTTAGGTTTTGTACGTATATCCCTTAAGAAGTGTTGCTCATAGATTCCATTTCACTTAAGCTGGTTAAGATTTGAACTTTGTTTTTTTTTTTTAATAAATCATTTATTATTTTATCTGATTAAAAATGGATTGCACATCTGAACACACCTACTTTCCTTTCGTGCTCTCTCT